>NW_020884884.1:14389911-14596710 GCF_003945725.1 Corapipo altera | reverse complement strand
TCCATGGTGGCCAGCGCGGCCCCGCCGCCCCGGTGCGGCGCCCGCTCCGCTCCGCTCCCCGCCCGGCCCCGCCGCCCCGGCGTCACTGACCGCCGCGCGGCGCCCCGGGAAAGCGAGTCCCACCCGCCTACAACGCCGAGAACGCACCGCGCGCGGCCCACTCCAAACTACAGCTCCCAGCATGCCCCGCGGCGCGACCCGATCGCTGCCGTGCAGGATTACTCCGCGGGGGCGCATGGGAGTTGGAGTCCGAGGGAGGGCGCGCCGCCTGCCGGCCGCGGCGGACAACGCGCGGGATGCCGCCGCTCACCGGGCCCTGCCCGCCGGGGCCTGTCGGCGCCCGCGGGTTTCCCCTTTGGCACTGCATAGCCCCGGGTTCCCTGTTCATTGGCAGCGAACGGTCGGCACCCGACCCAGCTGGCATCGGGACACTGGTGCATTTTCGAACCTGTGTGCCATCGGAGATGCCTCATGAATACGCAGAGGCAGCAGCTCGGTGCGAAGCAATCCCAAAGGACGCATTATGCTCCACCCAGGGGGCGGCAGAAACAGCAAAAGACTCTCCTGCTGTGCGCCAAGCCCCCTCACCGAGTGTTTTTCCAGTCTCCAGTTCCACCGCTACCGCGCCTCCTCTTCCTTCGCCGCATCCGCTGAGGCGGGCGGCGCTGGGTCAGTGTTTGTACACCTGCCACACTCTGTGACGCTGTCAACAGCAGCCCGCTGCGAGAGGCGCCCGCCCTCCCCTCGCCGTGTGCTGGAGGCGGCACCCAATGGGGCAGCGGGCGCAATGTTTCCAAACACGGCGCTCCCTGCGTGCTCCCCGGGCCCCGCCTCCCTGCGGCGCGGCGAAGGCAGTTCCTCCGCAAGGGCTGCCGGGGAGCGGGGCGGAGGCCAGCGCAGCTGGTTCCCGGGGGTCCCCCGGGCATCAATGCCGCCGCTCCCGGTACCGCCTCAGCGGGGCGGGCCCGCTATCCGCGGGGCAGGGCCAGCCCGCTCGGTCACGCCCACATGGGGCGGGGCTCCACCAGGGCCCAGCCTCCTCCGCGCCCGCGCGCGCCACCGCCCCCCTTTCCACCATTCGCTGCGCCTCCTACCCCGCCGCCGCCGCCGCAGGTCGCGCGGGGCGGCCCGCGCGCCGCTCCCGTGAGCCCCCGCGGCGGCCGCGGCATTTAAAGCCGGTCCGGCCGTTGGCTGGGGCGTGGTCGCGGTTTCCGCTTCCTTGTCCCTACCGTCGCTGGATCAGCGGGATGAGGCCCCGGCGGAGCAGGTCGCTGCCGGGCACCCCCTCGGTGTCCGTGGCGTTCCCGGGCGCCGTGCGCCGGGGTAGCGGCTGCCGCTTCGTCTGCGAGCTCCTCAAGCACGTGCTGCACCAGCGGAACCAGCTCCCGCTGCCCTACGAGCAACTCACCTACTTCTGCCGGCGGGCGGCACAGGTGAGGCGGCCCTCGGCGTGGGAGGTCGGCGAGGCGGCCGTGTTCTGCTCGCAGTTCTACCTGCGAGTTCCTGTTCTCGTACTGTAATGTGTCGGTGCATCTAAAGGAAAGCGCTCGTTGTAGCTGCATCCCTAAATGTTACGTCTTCCCCCCCGCCCCCCTCAAAAAAAAGGCAAGGACAACATTACGGTCAGGCTGCTGAAGGTCTCGGCAAGTTTCTCTTTATCGCTTGTTACGCTGCTCTGTGCTGAAGGCATGTCACTGCTTTGGCTGATCTTTGAAAGATGGGGCTTCTATTTCTTGTGGGAATTTGTCTCTACTGTGATTTGGATTTAAACTGTTTGTCAAATAGGGTGTGCTTTTGTGTTCCTCTTTTGTCTCTGATTCTCTGTGTGAGTACCTATAGCTCTCAAAAGGAACACAACCCCCTTGTTCCCTGTGGGATGGGCCATGCTTTCTGCAGAGCATATTGGGACTAATACATCCTTATAACTAAATGTACTAATCTGTTTGTTTGTTTTCCAGGATGGAGATGGGATTGAGAAGCCACCCTCCATGGGCCTGGGAAGCAGCAAGTGCCAGCAGGTGCTAATGGAGCTGGAGGGATTGTTCCAGCATCTGGAAGTCATGTTTAGTTTAACACTGGTTCCTCGGGTTCTTTTCCTACTTGGAGGAAATGTCATGAACCCCAAGGAGGTCTATGAGCTGAACTTGGAAGGGATGTGCGAGGGCAGTGCTGAGGAGAGCCTCCAGACTGCACCCTGTGTTCGCCAGCTCTTTCACAGCCTTTTTGTTGCGGACGTCTTCAGTGAACTGAAGGCTCTCCCTGTCACAGGCACGCTCATCCTAGTCCAGGGCCACCGGGACTGTGGTGTTGAATGGTTCCGGCCCAAACTGAACTACAAAGTGCCAACGCGAGGGAGGAAGCTGACTGTTAGATTGTCCTGTGACGGAGACCCCCACCTGAGTGCCTCGCCTCCACAGCACACAGCACCTGAGTGGGAGGACTACATCTGGTTCCAAGCACCAGTGACCCTCAAAGGCTTTAGTGAATGACTGGGCTCTGTAGATGTCTAATTGGAATATTAATTACCCTTTGTTAAGTGTTAATTTTATCCAATGTAACCATGTATCTTTGTCTGAATTTTTCTTCTCCAGAGCGTTTACTGTCTTCGTGTAGCTTGGCTGCACTGATCTCTCATCACTTCCTGACTTCTTGTTGAAGGCAAATCCCCTTTAAGGCAAAGGTGCAGTGATTCCTTAGGGACTTGAGCTGTGGCAGAGCAGACACCCTGCTGTGTGCCTAGAAGCGGTTGCAGCTCTTGGTAACCCATTAGCTGCTGCAGTGCCCACCCCACTTGAGTAATCAAGTGATTGTCCATCTATTTAATAAAATTAGACCTCCACAGAACTCAATTTCAGTTCCTTAATGTTCCAAAGAGTGAGATTTCTCAGCAGTTGTGAGATCTTATACCTAGTGCTATCCTCTACTGGAAACTGAAAGCGCTTGACCAGTTCTGTGGAGGCAGGGTAGCAATAAGCAATATTTTTTTTCCTTTTTTAACAAATCCTTAGTCCAACAGCCCTGACAATCAGTTAGATATACAGATACAATTAAAAGTAAGCAGTTTTTGCTAACCCTCTTCAGAAAAGGAGTTCTGCCTCAATATTGTAACTTACTCTCACTAAACAAGAAAGTAAGCAAGTTTCTTGCTTGCTTTTATCTCTTACAAGTCTTGGACCTAAACTTTCCTGGAATGTGTAGAAGTCAGGGGATTGTGATGAAGTTCAGCACTATCTTTATCTGCCAAATTCCTGTTCTGAGTCATATTGTATCACTTGGAAGCAGATTTGAGCCTGTTCTTCTGAGCTATTGTCTAGTACAGAACAGGACAGGGAGAGAAATCCTTAGAGTGTGGTGTGTTATAAGTAGACACATGCCTAGCTGACTGAAGAGAACTCCAACAGCTATCTGTGATGTAATGAGCTTTTAATAGTTTCAAATAACTGTCCCATTTGAAGAGAAACTTGAGCCTACTGGTAGTGAAGGTGCTTGCAGTTAGTAGCTGAAATTGCACAATGAGGTGGTAAAAATCCTTTGAAAAGAGTGTAAAGGTTTGATGTAACCCTCTGCACTTGGTGCATATTTTAACTTTGACCTTTTGGAATGGATTGAGATTATAGAACTGGGAGGAACTTGAGTTTATATTTTTGAGCTTGGAGAACACTAGGAGTGTTATCTCTGCCATATTATCCATTAACAACTGTTTACAATGTGCAGTAGCTGCTAAAACTTGTTCTAGGGGAGGAACTGCTAGAATGAAGAAAGCTGCCTTTTGTGCAGCTGCCCACTTGAATATGTGATCACAGGTTTTTGAATGAAATATAACTTGAACGTAGGAGTGTTTGTGCTCAAGAGATCAAAACCCTTTACACTTCCAGCAAAGCTGCTTGTAATACATATTTAAGAATGCTAGTGCCTAAGTATTTAAAGCTTTTGAACACAAGCCTTAGCCAGTTTTTCACCTCTCTGTCCCGGATGAATGCAATGTTACTGCAATAAACTGTTTACATATTCTGTTATACTTGAACTATGAATTCAGCAATGATATGGTGCTGGGAATGAAAGAACACAAGATGCTTTGGGATTTTTTAATTTTTTTGTTTTTTCTCTTTATAAAAATCTTTACAGCTTGATTAACAAGTTTAGTACTGTAATTATTATCAAAATAAAATGTTGGTTTCTATGTGTGATTACATTGGATTTATTTAACCCCTCAAAGCAAAGGTTCTGCTGGTGCCAGAACAACTTGCTTCCATTCTATGCCTGTATTTAAACTGCAGGTTTACAGCTGTTCCACTTTTCTGACAAACTGCATGATGTCTTGTGCCAGAAGCTTTGGTTCCTCAAAGGCAGCAAAATGCCCTCCACGTGGCATGTAAGTATAAGTGATGATGTTCTTGTAGACATCCTTTGCCCAGGTACGTGGTGTATGAACTATCTCCTGAGGAAAAGCTGCAATCCCTGTGGGAACATGTATACCAAACCTAGAAGACATAAGTTAATTGCATTTTTGAAACAAGTCCCAGGGAAAGTCTGTAAAAACTTTCTGACTGGTAACTGCCACGGTTTCACCACAGCAACACACTTTGTGGTCTGCACTCTGCTGAAGGGCTTCACTTCTATTTGGATATCCCCGAGTTTAAGAAGGTTATATCCAAAGATGTGTAAATAGAGCCAACTTCGCACACAGTTTGATCTTGAAATGTTTCAGATCTTTGAGCTTAGGTTGTTCTGTAATTTTGTGCTATGTGACGAGATGCTGCACCTCTGTGTGAAAGTCAAAAATGAACCAGCTCACGTTTGATTTAAACTTGTGGTACCACATGAGTAACAAATGACTCTGGAGAGGGAAGGTAGATGGGTTCAGTCACAAAGAAAAACACTCTCCCGTTTGTATCATCTGTTGCTTGGAGAAATCCACTCAGCAATGTTTTTCTGGTCAGCCTCTCTTAAAGTCATCTTAACATACCAGCTGTCAAGAGGTGCTTGGTTTCAAGCACTGCTCTCCAAAATCCTTCCCCAAGTTTGTGCTTAACCGTTGTAGTTCTTAGTTTATTCTCCAGTGAGCCATATCCTTCCTAATTCACTTTAAACTTCTCTCTTGGATATGCCCATGATTTTCTGTTCTGTTTTACTGAACTGAGCTAGAGCTTACATTTGTTTGGTGAATAACTATGTAGACCTGTATTTTGAACAAAATACTGCATTTGATGCTTTGACAAGAATGTATTGTCTTGGTTGCAAGCCACCTTGTGCGAGTTATAGGTTCAAAAGAAAAGTGACTCTTAACTATATTTATTGAAAGAAAATAAGAAATTTGATTTTTGTTTGTTTTTTTTTTTTCCTGAGTTAGATGTGCTGTTGTAAGTGATCTAAATGTTTCCATCTCATTTGCAAATCTGTCTTGCACCTACTATTTCATTACCTGTTATAAGCATTTAGATTAGGGTCCTTGGAAAAGTTCTCCTTGTAGTATCGCATTGAGGACACAATGGAGGATGTCACCCAATAAATCATCACATTGGTCAAAAGCTCATCAAGAGAGTATTTGCTGTTGAGAGAGAAGGATGAAGAAATTTAACTGGAAGCTATTTCTCAATGCACTGTATTGAGCTCATGTCCTGAAGTTGTTCCTCTTGTTCTCCACTCATTTTCAAGCAGTGAATTAATTGGCACCCACGTGCCCAGAGCAAAACCACCTTGTTCTGAAGCAATGGTTTGCAAACAGTTTGCTGTAAGTTTAAGCTACTATTTGTCATTTGTAGTCTTTCATCCTTAAATTCCAGATTTGACTGGCCAATCTTTTACCTGAATCCTCATATTGGTTATCATCACTCATTGTTTTAATGAGACTTTGCATGGGATAACATCTGTTTTCTTACCTTTCTAAGCCTCCATCATCTTTATGCAGAAATGATTTATCTGTCCAGGTGGAGAATTTCTCCAAAATATATGCAGCAAGCCCCACTGGGGAGTCATTCAGTCCACAACCTAATTCAAGAGAACAGAAGGGCTATTGCAGTTGCCTGGCATTGTGATACTTCAGTGGGAGTTAAACTGGACTTTCATAAGTGTTCAGTTTTCTATGAAAATTCAATAGAGAGTCTGTATTTTACCACACCTGATAGTACTTTATTCATGACAAATTCCCCCCAAGGGAATTCCGGCTGTAACTGATGGCACTACAAACTCAAGTAATTCCTATACGAAAGAAGTTAGGAACTAAGAAATTGGGTTAACAGGAATGCAACAGATTCAGAGTATCATGGATTTCGTGTTTTCTTTCTTCATTCTCTTTAACAGTTTAAAAGATTCTCTTAAACTCTGAGCAGGCTGATGTTTCTTATGGATTCTCTCATATGGCAGAAGCCAAACTTGACCCCACTGTAATTTTCTTCCTCTATTTAAATTGCTTTGGACTTTGTTAACATCAGTTTTTATTGGCTAGTTTTGTCAATCAGTCACTTAAATGTTTTTTTTGCAACTCTACAGTTATCTTTAGTTTAAACTAAACTTTGGATAGCTGTCAATTCTTCACCTAATCATTAACTTTTATTTGAAGAGAAATCAGGATCATACTGAAATTTATAGGTGCCAGCACAAATTTTTGTGATACTCTCCCTCCCCTGGAACTTGCTTATTTATTCTTATGCTTGGATTCTCATGTTGACTAGTTTTAATCCTTTTCTTAAGGCAGTTTAATTTCTTAAGAACACTGGAGTAATCTCAACAGAGTATTTTCTGGAAGTTATATAAGTTCTCTTACTGGACCCACACTCTTTGATTCTGCCAGAGCTCTGATATTTGAAGTATGATTTCCCTGTGATATTATCACCTGTAAATCAGTTCTCCTCTTTAAAATAGCTCTGCTAGTTTTCTGATCAGAGACTAGACATACTAGTCTTCATTTTTCTCAGGTTATCTTCACTGTTTGGCCCTTAAAAATCCCCCAAACAACCAGAAATGCCACCACCACAACCCCGTTCCAAACTCGTATCTTGTTTTTCTCCTTTTTTTCTTTGGTATTGCGATTACTTCAAGCAAAGGACTAGACATTAGTTGACATTTCAGTTTAAACTTTTTCTTCTTCAGTGAATTGCCAGGATGGGGTGCCATTTGTTCTACGGTCTCCACAGCTGACAGCTGTGCTGTCCTTCCTGACAAGGGGAAAGACATTGCTTTAATTTAAATATTGCTTTATTTCAATAAAGCAATACCCCCAAATCCTCTCCAGTGGGGACTGATGCAAATAATTTAACTTTTATGAAATGGCCCTATCTTTCTTCATACTCCTTATCTACTGGATCCAATATGTCAGGCTTCTGTTTTTTCACGTGTTAGGGCTGTGTCTACCTTTCTGCAAGTTTCACATTGCACTTACTTGCTTTGGGTATTTTTCTTGTTTTCAACCACATTTATTTCTAGAAGCTTCAATTTCAGGACTCTGTGCTTTACTTTAGGAGACTTTTTGCAAAGGGGTTCTTTGCCTGAGAGAAGTGGCATGCTATTTAAAAGGCCTTGAACGGTAATATTTGAAATCTCCATCTTTTTTGAGCTGTTCCTTTTAATTTTGTTTTACACAGTTCTTGTCCCCATGAACTCACTGCCCACGTGGGTCTTGCACTCAGTCACCAAAACTTATTGCTTCTCAAACTTGTTTGGCCTTTGTTTACTATGAGACTTTTTTATACCATAAGCATTTACTATACAATCTTCACAGTGATAGAGAGAAGGTACATTACCTGCAGTGTCTGGTTTGGTGGCTTGGATATGTAAGTATCCAGACTCTCGCAGAATGTCATAGACGTTCTTCTGCATGAAGGGGTAGATACGTCGAGCATCTTCCCTACTGAGGCCTACAAGCCATGGTACATAAGCTCCAAGCATTACGGAAATCAACCTTCCCAAACCTTGATTGCCAAGGAAGACAATATTCAGATGAAGCCCTCTCACAGATCTAAAATAAGGTTAATGAATAGAAGGTTAAATCAAGTGATTTTCTGTCTTCAGATTTTCTAGAAAACATGCCTGACTGGAGCTGTGTTAAAAGCATTTTACTGAGACAAATACACAAAGCCCTTCAGGTTTATCATGATTCAAAAAATGGGAGTTAGAAATGGTCCCATGTCCATCCAGCTGTGCCACTGCTATGATGTTAACTTCAGCTACTCAGTTTCTGGATGTGGCATATCCACGCTGGTAGCTCTGGCTGTTGATCTTGTGTTGTTCCATGCTGCAGGGAACAGGCTGTGCTGGGTATTTTCTAAAAAGCACAAGTAGACCACACGTGACCACTGTGTTCTGGACGTTGTTCAGCACAACTGCAACTAGGAAGAGAGAGCTCTTCAGCCTGTAATCTAACTGCTTTAGGAGCTTTCCAACTTTATCTGTTCTCTGACCCAAGTGTGGCTGTGGTGCCTGGAGAGCATTAAATGCCTCTTCAGCATTAAGCCGTGATGCTATCTTCTGAAGAAGGTATTGTGTTTCTTTTCCAACCGGTCTCAAGCCTGCATTTTACATAGGAAAGTCCTATACTTTGTGTGTTTAGCAGCTGAAAGGTTGAATTCCTCCCTTCCTTTTCTCTGTGCTGATTTTAAATTTATTTCCTTCCTCATTTAGAATGATGATCTGTCTCCTTGAGATCTCAAATCAAAATGCAACAGAGTTTACTTCCATGTCTAGTGAACAAGAGCCAAACAGTACTGAAATTTAGAAAGCACAAGAACTGTGCCAATATCAATGCAAAACATATGAATACAATTGAATATGCGAGGTGGGTCTGTTCCTGAAGGAAACAGCAGAAGGGGATGAGATGCAGGGCAAACGGAAGGCAGGACCACAGAGCCAGAAAGTAGGGGAAGAACTGGAGGCAGCTTTTCTGCACTGGTTTCCTTTGCTACTTACTGTGGCAGCATCTGGGCCATGTTTGTGGTAATACGAGATCCCCAGTCTCCTCCCTGTATGTAATATTCCTTGAAGCCCAATCTCTTCATCAGCTTATGAAATATCCGAGCAGTTGCTATGGAGTCAAAGCCTGTAGGTAAAGAGAAACACATGAGATCTGTTTGTCCTAGTGTTCATCCCCTGGCCAAAGACTGTGGCCTGACAGAGGCATGTGAGTATGGGGCTGTGGGAAGGCACAGTGTGCCATGCTGGTCTGCCTCGCTCCTTGGAAATAAGATGAACAAAGGGTGATAGAAAGTCAGTGGGAAGTGGAGAAAGTGGAAAGCAGACCTGGCTTCCAGCTACCATTGTGCTCCAAATCTCCACAGCCAGCCCCAGAGCCTCCACCACATGAGCATTAGTGAAGAGCCAGGCATCTGCATTCACAGACTGCAGTGCCCAGGGGAGCTGGGGACAGCTGAGGACTTACTCCAAAACTCTGATTCTTACAGAGCCTTTTCATCACTTACCTTGCTGGTGAGGGGCCTCTGAGAAGCCATAGCCTGGGATGGATGGGCAGATAACCTCAAATACCAGATCACCCTCGTTCAGGCCATGCTTGGCTGGCTCCGTGAGCAGAGGGATGATCTTGTAGAACTCATAGAAGGAGCCAGGCCAGCCGTGGACCATCAGCAGAGGTTGAACAGCTCGACCATGAGGAACATAGGATGGCTTCACATGGATAAAATGGATATCAATCCCTGCCACACATCCAAGACAAATAAATTAAAGCTCTGGGTCCATCACAACTTCTGCTCTAGACTCTGAAGAAGGAGGGTGGCAAAATTGTAACTAGCATCTGTAGCAGAAGATGATTACTCAATCAACCCATGGCAAGAGGATGCCAAATGAAAGGGGATGCCTGTATCTATGTCTCATCTTTTACATACAGACGGAAGTATTGACCTCAGCCTCAGATATTGGGGTCACAGGAGATTGAGCTTCCTCTCCTGAGAAACTGGTCTCACAGTATATAAGTAGAGCTGCACTTAAATGAAAAGCATAACGAAGGTAATAATAATACATGTAACAACATCACCAAATTACAAAATATGTGGGTGATTAAAAGAGAAATATGGAAAAGTAAGTGCATGATAGAAGTTTAACCTAGAGATCACTTACATAAAGTCTGACTAACCTCACCTGGCTAAACTGGGTGGTGGTGGGAGATATTCTAGCCTCAGAGTCGGGCTAAATTTCACAATTTCCAAAGGTGACTTCAAGGCAATAGCTGAAGAAAGTTAGTTAGCTCAGATTCATTGTTAGTTAGCTCAGATTCAGAGCCAGATGAAGCTCATCTGGAAGCAGATCTAATCTTATTGCTATTTTTAATGGACTTAATCTCTACAAGGTTATTAATAATAGAGCCTTGAGTGATACTTCACTCATATCACTAAGCTGTTATGCATACTGTTATCTTAAATATTGTAATTTCTTAAATCTCCCCCTTCTCTCTGTGCATTTCAGAGTGAGACCTGCTCAAGCCACAGAGGTCCCCTCACCTTCAATTGTGGTGTGGAAATGGGGGTATTTGTTCAGGACTTCCACTTGCTTGCGCCAGTCAAACTGGTTCCTCCAGTAAGACACCACCTCCTTCAAGTAGCTGGAGTTGAAGCCATAGTGGAAGGCGGCCCCTTCCACATGTGGTGTGTAGCGGGCCTGATCCAGGCGCCGGTGCAGATCCTGTGGAAGGGAGCCCTTCTTGAGAGGTTTGTCAGCTTCCTGCATGTGTGTTATGCCAGGACAGGCACGGACAGGCTCTCCTGGCTCCACCAGCTTTTGTGTTGCTCTCTGGGACACCACAAGCCCTCCTGAAGCAGTGCCGTACTCTGCATGACCTCCTGAATTGTTTATACGGGGAGTATATTTTTCTGCAGGTTATGAGTTCCCCTAGGGTACCCAGGAGTACTGGGTCCTAATTTTGACTTGGTGATAACTCACTTTAGGGTTTTTGGCACTACTAGCTTGCCAGCACTGCCAGCTGGGAGAATTAGAAGCTCAGCCTGAGCTGCAGAATGCTAGTTGGCCAGATAATTAGGGATAGGCATGCAGGGACAGAACTGCTACAACTCAGTCAATACCCCATCCCTCTTCACCATTCTAGCCCTTCCCTCTGCAGAAGTCTGTCAGTCCTGCCCTCCTGGTGCCACTGCTGTCCCAACACCCTCCTGCCCCTCTCCACCATCCACAGACACACTGTCAAAGTCTGCCGCTCAAAGTGTGGCCTTTCTGCAGGAGCAGCCAAAGGTTGCATGGAGGATCTGTTGCCTCAGAAAGTTTTTATTGAACATTGGAATGGATCTGAGTTCAAATCCTGTTCATAAAGGATGGTGAGCCAGAGCGTCATCTGATGGAGCTAAGTAGCAGCAGTGCATTGCTGTCACCCCAAGATATCACCTCGAAGCAGTGAGGTGGGTGATAGACTGCTTCCATATGCCTTGCAGCTTTCTGCCCCTCCTTACATCCCAGCCACTGGTACCTCGATTTCTTTGTCAGATGTTTCAATCTTGAAGGGACGGATACTGTCATCTTCTCTCCCTTTTAGGGATCTTTCACCTGAGCCCCACCATCCATCGCCCATTTCAATAGTCTTGATCTTGTGTCTAGATCTCAGCCAGTAAACCAGGATCCCTCCAACCCCCAGGGCAGCCACAGGGACCAGGACTGCATTCTTCTGAGAATATTCAAAAGACCTAAGGAAGCATAAAATTGTTTGTGTTCAACAACAGAAGTGTCAAGGGCAAAGGGACTATGCTGAGGCTTGTAATCACACCAATTGGGACTGAGCAGGAACAAATGCCTACAAATCCCATGCAGTCAGCAGGGACGGGATGTTTTTATTATTTCTGAAGACCACAGGCAAGAATTGGGGCAGAGTTATATTTATCAATGCTTCTTAGGGATCTCAAGTCCTTGCTGATCAGGACTTGCTGATTACAAGACTTCCTTGTGCCTCTCGTTGTGAACCAGGGTGCCCAGGGGGACAAGGTTCAATAGCATATGGGCCAATCTATTTTGAGGCAGGTGCTGGAGTGAACTAGATAGTAGCAGCTGGACTTCTCTGGGGATAAAAACTGCATGGACAGAGTGGGCTGAGGAGCAGGCAGCGAGACAAAAGTCTTCAGCTGCTGAAGAGAGCTGGATGTGCTAGATATGCTTCTCTTGCCAGTGCTTTGCACATAATGATCTCTTAGGGCAACACTGGCCCTCCACCATAGCTTTCCAGTAAGGCTTGTCTGCTGGTGCCCCTCTTTCTGTTCTAAACAGAAAGGTTCAGACTGGAGGTGTAGGAGCTAAGTTACTGGAGTTGGATTTCACAGACATGCAGTCCTAAATGTAGAGCACCTTCCCTCCTCTCTGACCTGTGCTTCAAGTTCTTTGATTTCCTTTGGGTATTAGTAGAGGTGTCTGGGGCTATTGCAGGGGGTTGCAAGGGGACTGTGAATGAAGATTTTGTTGTTGTCGTCCAGAGAATGAAGGGACTATGCTGCACCCCAATTAGGGTGCTAATCAAAAGTGGAGGCCTCAACATAGAACAGCCATTTCACTCACCTGATCCGGGACAAGACGCTCTTCCTACAAAAGCGGGAAAAAAGAAAGATCCTTATAGTCTGATAGTGTTTTCCGATACCAGCCCTTAGGGATGGTGCAAAGAGTATCACCTGCCAGCACATTTATTACCCAGCCACGCAATCACAAGCTGTTTAGCCACCTTGCAATATCTGCCATTATTTTTCCTACTTTTTGGATAGGGTGGAAAGAGGAGGGCTCAGAAAACACTGTCTCTGCACAAAGAGACAGTGTTCCTAGGCTGTGTTTTAGCTAGATAATTTGTTGCCATAATATTTCCTCCTTTAGCATAATTTAGATAAAAGGCACTAAACAACTGGGTAGGTGTCCTTGCAGTGTTTCATCCTGTGAGCAGCTGTGTTACTTCAGCTAAGAAATAGTTTATTTTGATTGCTGTGTAGCAATAGGTGCACAGCCTTGGCAGGAGACCTCCAAGCTCACGAGTTACTCTGCTGCCAGCCATGTAGTATTCAACATGCTGCAGGGCTGGCATGAGGTGAGGCTTATAGGACTCTTTCCTGTTCAGAGTTCAATGAGCTGCTTTACCTTTGCCACTTCTAAATGCTCCTGACTAGATATCAACCTTTTAGTTCTCCTGCAAGAAAAAGAAAGTATCCTCCTTGGTTCTCTTTAAGCCTAGTAGATTCTGGTACAAAAGCACAATCTAAATGCTAGCAAAATTAGATGCAATAAGAGAAAGTCTTGTTACTCTGCTATGTGGAAGGCAGCTAGATTAGGGAGTTATTTGGTGTCATAATTGCAATACCTTGAGAAAACAAAACAAAAGCCAAAAAAGAAAAAGCCATGAAAATCCATGAAAAACCAAGTGCATTGGGTATTTTCTTTTCATCTAGTATAATTTCTCTCTGCTGTTTGGGATGCAGAACCTGGTGCCTTTACTGGATATCCCAGTAGTCTCCAAGGCAATCTGGTAACAATCTCTGAGACAGCTTATGTGTGATTTGTAAGGACATAACTCCTTAAGTTGCTCCCAGACAAGGAAGAACAGGGTTCCTGAGAACAAATAGCTTATGCAACAGGTAGTAATATCCCCCTGTACTTACATCCTGGAGCTTAGTGAGCAGAGGCATGAAAGTAGTTATGGCAATAGCATAAACTCTGCACTGCTAACAAAGCAAGCATGTCCCAGAAGCAGGTCTTGGAGTGACATAAAACAAGGCTCAGTCTATCAAAACCTTTTCTGCACTCATGCTCAGGAGAACTCTTCTGCGTGTTCCCACTCTCCTATGGTCTGATGACCCTCCTGGGGCTTTCTCCCACTCCCAATCCCAGGGAGCCCAGTTTGGAGTCCCTCCTCCCCATGTCGAGGAGTTCTTACCAGGCATTTGGAAGAATCTCCTGCCACATGTCTGCTTGTCTTTGCCTGGACGCTGCTCCAAGTGGCACAATCCAAGTTTCTCCTCTGCTGGCTTTCTCTTCCGCAGTGACGTTGTCTCAGGGACAATGCGATCTACATCATCCATCAGTGCCACCTATTGCTTAAGTATGCAGTTGCAGACTGAGTTCATCAGAGGCGAATGCAAAGTCTTGCGTGGGGTGGGAACAGCCCTGTGAACCACCACAAGGCAGATACCAAACGCACACAGAGCAACCCTGTGGAGGCTGGCCTGAGGTCCTCAGCTCAGGCTGTGTCAACGCTGTGTCCTTCCAGCAAAGGCCAGCTGAATACAGGGCTGCATAGCAGGAATGTTAGCCAGCAGGCTGAGGGAAGGGGTTCTTCATTCTCTTCAGCACTTGTGAGACCACATCTGGACTGCCATGTCCAGTTAGGGCCTTGCTGGTAGAAGAAAGATTGGAGTGAGCCCACCCTTGGGAGGTATAGGGCCACAAAGCTGCTGCAGGGTTGGAGCATGTAGGGTATGAGGAGAGGCAAAGAGACTTGTTCAGCCTAGAGAGGGAAGGGTAAAGGGTTCAGTCTTATTGTTGTCCACAGCTAACTAGTGGTGAGTGTAGGAAAAATGGACCCAGAATCGTCCTGGAGTAGCAGCAGTTGAATAAAAAAAGGCAATGGACACAAATTGCAGCAAGGGAAATTTGGATCAGATATGATGACAAACTACTTGAATGTATTCAGACACTGGAACAGGGGGGCAGAGAGGATGTGGGATCTCCATTCTTGGAGGCATTCAAAATTTATTAGGAACAGGGCACTGAGCAACCCGATGTAGCTGAAGCTGCTTGGAGCAAGTGTTGGGATGAGCTCACCTCCAAGTGTCCCTTGCAACCTGTGTATCACTTGGCTCTGTTTCAGGTGCACCTGTGATTTGCAGCAACCAAAACAAAAAGTTCAATTTTTCATTTTCCACAGAAATCAATGCTTTGTTTTAGCTCAGGCAACTAGATTTATTTTCCCTCATGGGTGGTAAAACCTTACTGGATAAAGGCTTTTCCTTCCTAAATTGTTGCAGTGTCCTTGCTGTGTTTCACTTCAGGAACAACTGCATTTTACCATCAGAGGAAATGATTCCTATTTCCATGCAATGCTCAAGGTGAAGTACCATCACCAGTGAGCTTTGTGATGGTTAAGTCTCGTACTGCTGTGAGTTCATATACAGCCACTGTGCCACTGAAAAGAGCCATCAGGAAGAAAAGTTTGTAAATCCTTCATCTGGTTGAAGTTCAATTCATTTCTATACCATAGCTATTTCTGGTTATATCCATCTAGGATTACTGAGCTCTAAGGTTCTATTTCCCACACTAACTCAGCTCTCTTGAGGCTCCTTGGAAGGTGGTATCCCTGATTGTGGAAGGACTATAGTCAGAAGACTAGAGAATTACTAGCAACAAGAGGAAAGAGTTACAACCCAGGTGGAAGGTAGCCTAGGACCCTGTAAGGTGCCAGGTTGAGGTACAACAGGCTGTGATGTTTTCAGGAGACAAAAGTGACCACAGGAAAATTCTATTTCTTACTTGAAGCTAGGAAAAAGCATAGAGGCTGTGGAGGAAGGTCTGGCTTAAACATCTGAGAGTAAAATTATCTATGCCAGGAATGTGGGAAAAGAGCCAACAGAGCTCATTATCGCTGAAGAGAAAAGATACAAGTTGCTGGTCTCTGTCTAAAAGATTTAGGAGAATCAAAACAGTTTTAATTTAAGATATAAGGGATCACACTAAGGCCATTAGTGCTCCGGGGCTAAAAGACAACAATTTGACACCGATAAATCTGAAACAGCTGAGATGTCAGGATCCTACGTACCGAAATTCAGGGTATGTGCAGGAGTTTTGTGTGAGCGTTTATGGGCAAAGATCAAAGGGACCCAGAGAAAATCCTGCTGTGGGATGATGCTGTGGCTTGTCTGGTGGAAAATTTTCCCCCCTCTCTTACAACCTCTAGTGGCCAAAATGCACATATCCAGGCAGAAACTGCTGGCCACAAGTCTGCCTCCCACGGGATTTTGATGCGTGTGCCATAAACGGAAAGGGGAATCCCATACGAATAAAACCACAAAAGCATCTCAGAGCATATCCCTGTGTTGGAGTAGGATGCCTATTCGACAGAGGTCTCAGGAAACCTGTTTTTAAAAGGCCTTCTTGGAGCACTATTGGAAAGTTTTCTGACTCTTTCCCAGGGCTGTGATTTTGCTGGTTTAGCTGCTATTCTGGCATAAAAACAAAAACAAAAACAAAACCAACCAACCAACCAACCAACCAACCAACCAAAACAGATTCCCCCCCCCAAACCTCAAAAAACAGAAACACAAACAAAAAAACCAGAAACCCGTCCACCCTTCCCCACCTCCAACCACAAAAACCCCCCACCAAATCAAGATTGACAGGGAACAACATTTGATATACTGTATCTCCTTGTTACATCTTTATCTAAACTCCTAATCTTTGCCATCCCATAGCCTTTTTCAAATTGGCGTAATTTTATAAAGGATTTAATATGTTTCCATGGCACTAATCACATACCAACAGAGAGCTTGTTTCCTGTGTTTTTGTCTTGCTCTTGTGACTGACCTGCAGGATCACACAATGACAGAAAATGCCCACGTGGAACTGTTACCACGAGGTATTTTTTCAGCTGGTTTAGCAACTGTGTGTGAGTAGGGGGAGCCAAACAACACAACCTGCCAGCTCTCCCAGGCCCATTCACTGCTGCTGGAGAAAGCACTCAAAAGGCCAAGCAGCAGTTCTGCAAAACACTGGATGCCCACTAGTGTGTGCGAGGAGCTTGCAGTAGGCATAATTCCACTTTTTTTCCCCCTATTTGACCTTATTTTTTTTCTTTTCTGGGTTTTTCTTCTTTCTTATTACCAACTGCAAAGCCTCATAAATACTATTAATACTAAAACCTGAGACACAAGAAGGAAAGCTGGTGATTTCTGGTTGTGAAATGAGCTCATGAACAGGGGTAAGAGAGGACCACGAAAGCTTTGAGCATAGCTCTTTTATAACCTAAGGTGCTATGGCAACTTGGAAATTATTACTCTGAGTCATTGCAATGCTCTCGTTGGGTTTTATGGCCCTGGCTGCAACATGCTGCCCTTTGCCATAGAGCACGAAGGCTTTGCTGCATAATTTTCCTCTTTTATGCACAATATCAGCTTCGCTGTCTTAAGACTATAACTAGAGAGCAAATGGTGCTCAGCAACAAGAGATTTTTTTGAATATGGTCTTCTGACTTATACCAGGTACCAGCTCTCTCCTTTTTACCTGGTCAGTGGCCACTACCAGTGATCTACTGGCCAGCAATGTTGCAGTACAGGGCAATATCTGAAAGATTAAGATATCTCCCCTGTGTTCCTCCAGGCTTCTGCAACCCTGCTTGCCCCATGATTTCACTTCATCTTTGAACTTCACATTCTTTGCTTTTAAGGAAGGTTCTTAAGGCTAGAAAGGCTTTCCTTTGCTTCACTGGATAGTTGCTCCCACAGGCCAAAGATACTGAATGATGTATTTCCCTTCATGACTTCTGAAGGGAATGGTCCTCATGGTCAAATGGGTCCCAGCTGGGGCTGTCAATACTTCCAGAACTCTTCTCAATTGGTATTGCACGAAAAAAGCCCTGTCCAGAAATGGAATTGCATGGGAAAAATCAGAGAGTTTACCACATATAGCTGAGTCCTGGGGATTAAGGAATAACCCCAAGCATGTCACCCTACCTTCAATGGATGAGCAAAATTTTCACCTTCCTTGTAAGGTCACAGGACATTCAGCTGGTTGGTGGGAAATTTGTTTTGCACCAAAGTCTACTCCAGTCCTGAATGGCAAGGTCTGTGCTCAGCCTGAGAGATCACATCCTCAGTGGAAACACTGAGCTCCTAAGCACTTCCAAGCTGTTAATTCCTGATTCTTATTAACAGGAGCCAGCTCAAACATCTGAGAGCAGATCACAGCAACACCTTGCTCCTGGCAGCCAGCCCTGTGTATTGCTCCACGGTACCTTATATAAAACTCAGATTGCAGGAGCAATGGATAACTTGTGAGTGCCAGGGACAGTCTCTCCAACTCCCTCCTCCCCCTTCAACAAATGCTCTTTTCTTGCCTGGAAAGCCCAGTATAATTTCTACTAGTACCTTTCCTCCAACAGCTTCTCTTTAGTCCTCTGATCTGCACTGTAAGTTGAATAGAAGTTAATGTTTTCCCAGCTGGAAAAGTCCCCTTCTCTGCCTCCCTTATTGTTATGAGACCTCACAAATGTTTCACTGCTACCTCCAGGACTGGCCCCTTCTGTTGCTAATTAGGGAGCTAAGAGGTTCCCCCAGGCACTTCCCAGTGAAACCGAGCCCATTAAATGAATGGCAGGCAACATCTTTGGGGGTGGAGAGCTGTGTTACACAACAGCTGTTTGGAAACAGGCAGTTTGTTATGTGTACTGGTTTTAAAGACACGACATCATTAAAAACAAAAGCAACTTTCAAGTCCAGACCAGTGTATTTAGGTCGCTGATACCCCAGGGATAATCTCAGGGATATTGGTGAAGGGAGCAGGCAGCAGGGGCTGTGAGCTTGAGCTCAGGGCCTAGATGTGCACAACGTGATGGTCCCTGCATGTGCACCCGGCCACACACTGAAAGACGGGTGTACAAGTCCCTGCTGTACTCTGGGATATGGGTCCTGCTATGCTGCACACCAGGAATGTTGAACCTGGGGCATAATGTGAGACAGAGACCTCTTGGGCTTGCACAGATTGCTGGCATTTTCGTAAGTGTGGTGGAGGCTTGCAGGTTTGGATCAGCTATTCAGCTATCCCCAGTGCCTAGGAGCCTGGATATGAGGAATTTCTTATACTGGAGGAAACTACATACAGTCAGTACAGAAACAACTTTAAACCCTGGTCAGTTATACCATTTTTATCATCTTACAGTCTTAGGAGTGTATTATGTCTCTCCCATAACCATTGGTCCAAGCCATGTAAAATTATCATGTTGCAAAGAAAGCAAGAATCTTTAAAGAAAGAGGATGGGATGCAACTGGTCAAAAGCATCTGAGGGAGGGACTAGTTTAAAGATCTGTGGGACAATATAGATATAAATGTCTTATAGAAAAGAATATCCTGAGTGAATTGTTATTAGAGTGATGACAAGCATTGGTGGTAGAAGCAAAGGCTTTATCTTCAACAAAGGGTTGCAGAAAAATCAGAATGTGTAGAGGGTCTGTACTAAATAATTTATACAGTTCACAAAAAACCCCCAAACCTAAGAAACCAATTATATTTGGCTGAGACAAAAAGAAATGGCAGAGAACGATCTCCATCCTTCTCAACAACAATGAGCAGCACTGAGGATCCTGTAATGGTGATCATTATCACAGGTCAGATCCCTAGTTCCTTTTCTCCATCCTTATCTTGGCAAACTCCTACTCTTCCTTTCGGTGAGCATTAGTGGGATGTGTGGAATGTGTTCTTTGCAGGAGTGGGGCAGATTGTCTCTGTCCCATTGCTCTGCCATAACTTTGCGTTGCCAACTTCCCAAAGCTAGTCCTTACAAAGAAGGGCCTCAGAGAGAAAAGAAGTCCAAGTCTAAACATAGGTTTTGCAGAGACATCAGCTGAGCATTAGGCACCCACAGAGATCCCGCAATCGGTATGGAGGCAGACAAGTGGATGCTGGAGCATGAGCTCCCCTTTGCAGGCCTGAAGAAAGAGGAGATCTGTGTTTTGAGAAGTCAGTCTCACAATGTGTTCAGCTCACAGGAAATTTTGGAGACTTTTCTGCTGTGATCTTGTACATTATTTCCTCCTTTTTTGGGAACTGCACTAGCTATTTGGAAACACTTCTGTGGCCTCCTTTCTGAGTAATTATTTATTCTCTCTATGGTTTTTTCCTACTGTCCATTATTAGTTGTTATGCCTACATTGTATAACAACAACAACAACAGTAATATGAAGAAACTCTTCAGATCCAGACGAATTAAGAAAATGAACACTGAATCAGCTTAACATCTAACATAAGGATCTGATTTTCATTAAAAACAGCTAGTCTGGAAAACCAAGGATATATAATGAATAATTGAATATAACAGCACTGCAGACATTTCACCTGAAGAAAACAGCACTACGGACCCTGAGCCTTATACAAGGACCCACAAATACAGGTGGGAAAGCAGGTATTGTTTTTTAAGATATCTGTCTGAATATGGTAAACAAGACTCTATCAGCAAGTCTGTAAGTATATTTTTCCCTCCATCTTTTCAGCATTTATGCAAAGACTTATCTAAGCAAAATTGCAGCATATTAACTGACTGGCCCTTCCCAAAAGGTACAAAGTTAAAGCCCTTTGCAAGTGGCTATTAAGAAAACTTGGCAACAACAGCTTGCAGGATGAATCCTTGCCAGAGATTAATAATCAGTTCCACAAGCAGTAGAACTAATAATTCCTCATTTGCTACATGTATTTGCAAAATACAGCTACTATTTGCAAATACAAAGACTTTCTATTTTGCAAATACAAACATAACATCTTTCTAACTGAGTTGTTCTAAGACTTTGTTCTCTCTAGATGTGTTCATAAAATTCCCCTTGCACTTCCCGAAACAATCAGTTTTCATGAAACATGTTGAAACACCTTTTGGAACTATTTTTTAAATTTCTGCTTGCCAAAGTTGTTGAAATCAGCAAACAGATCAAGAGATTACTGAGAGGACACACCTACAGACACATGAAGGTATTGTACAAGCATTTATTCTGTGGGAACCAAGGAAAAAAGTGAGATAATGAAAGAAAACATAGGAGAAAGCATCTATTTCTTAGCAGTGTGGCATTTACATGATTTGCAAGGCATGCCTCCATGATCAACACTGAGACATACAGTAGCTAAGAATGATCCAGCTCCTTTGGTTTCAGTGGCAAAAGGTTCAGAGGCATTAGTGAGACCACAGCTTACTTTCGTACCATATCCAGAGGATGAAGTGTTCAATGAGGTGGACAAATCTATGTAAGATAAGAATGAAAAAGATTCAGAGTTAGAGCTGATCTCTGTGAAAAACTCTGGGCACCTCTGTGGATAATAGTGCAGTGTTGAGGGTGCAGAGCAAAGCAAATCCTTAAATAAATCAGCTGCGTATCTCTACCTTGAAATCAGTGTTAGGTATGATCACTTTCATAACAGAGGGGCAGAGAGGAATAGAAAAGGAAGGCAAAAAAAAAAAAAAATGGCACGATAATCAGTGAGACAGTGAAGGCTGTGAGGGGAGAAGGGAAGGAGTGAGCAGGATGTTTTAACTTTGTGAGCAGAATGGTTTAGTTTTGCGAAGAGGTGAGTTAGGGGAGAGCACAATGAATTTCTAATCTGACCTTTAATAAAGCCTCTTGTCACCTTCTGAACACCTTCCATAACTTTATATGGATTATAATCTAGGAATTACACAACATCTGGTGTAACAAAGAAAGGAAATCTGATTTTATAATGCATAGAATTGTGAGACGAAAAGAATTGCTGAAAAATGTGACCAAGACAAGTAGCCGTAGTAATAAAACTAGATTCTGAAAGACTCTCAGTTCTTGTCTTAGGATTCCCATGATGAGACTTCCTGCTGCTCTTTAAGCACAGCAGCATCCACATGGGGAAATACACTTGAAATGCAGAGAGCTGGATCTGAGGATGGACAGCCAGAAAAAGCCAGTACAATCTTGGTTTCTGTCTCAAAGGCATCACTTAAGAGAGCACAGTTATCCTTTCTGCAGTCACAAACCTCTGTCCTGAAATATCAGCAGTTTTTTTAAAGCTGCATCTTCTCTCTGAAGTAACCACCTGAGGGCAACATCACACATGCAATGGGACATGCAGGGCTCCTATGCCTGGAATATTGCACTCTCTGGAATATTGTGCTCATTTCAAGGAACCCCATTACCAGAAAAATCATGACAAAGGAGAAGCAGGCCAAAGAACAGCAACAAAGGTGATTAGGAGGCTGGAGCCACTATGCAGAAAAACATTACAAAAGCAAAATCTGGTTTACTTAAGGAATGTTTGATTAGGAGCAGAATTCTGGTCTCCAAGTATTTGAAAAGTGATGAGAAATTATTCAGCATAATAAAGGAAGATAGAGCTATGAGTAATTGGTGGAAATGAAGCAAGGAAAATGTGTCCAGTTTTCCTCTTATACTATCCCTACCTATGAGATACAGGGCTGTGAATAGGAGGTATTCATATACAGCTTCTCTAATGAAAGATAAAGGCTCTGCCAGGGTAAGCACAGTATGAGCCAGGAATAGAGACTCTTAGTCAAGAAGAGAAGCTCCCTAATATACTTGCCAGTCAGGAAATGACTAGTGGATAAAGCCAGCCTATGAATATTTTTGGGGGTACTCTAGACCAATACTGATTGTAGAATAGGGTCACTTATCTACCTTCCCATGCCTTTCCAAGGAAGAAGGTATTTGAGCCCTTGGTTGGAGGAAGCTCATGGGACCATGATTTGCTCTGACCATGGAGAATTACTTTTCTGGTGGGGAGGGGAGGAGGGGCATCCTGTTCTGTGCAAACACTGAGCTGGTGCCTAGAATAAGGCATGTGGAAGGGAGTGCTGAATTCATAGCATTGATGTGAAGTGCCACCTATGTGTGGAAAAACAGGTCTGGAGAGGGGACACAGAAACCCTTCTCACTCTGCTGTCCAGGTTTGGTTTCCTTGCTGCATGAATTTGTCTACTATAGCAGAACTTTGGCTGAGCGTCATGGCAGTGGGCGATGAGATGTTTGCCATGTTGATGAACCAGTAGTGAACTGTGGGCTGGGAAGGCTGTGCCACAGTGGCCCAAAGGGATTGAGAACTGGGCACCAGGCAGTGTGGACAGAACTGCCCACTTCTAACAGCCTATAGGATGGCCGTGATGGAAGTGGTCCAGCTTTGTCCCTCCTTGGGAGCAGACAGCCCTTTCCAGATGCCTGGCAAGGTTGGAGAGAGGTACAAGGAGTCCTTTAGTAAGGGACTGAGGAGGATAGGACAGGGCAAGCTAGCAGAGCTGTGGCACTGGAGACCCTGGTGCTGCCTGAGGCTCTTCAAAGAGTGGATTTAGCAAGCTGAGAATGTACAGAGTTGGCAGGATCACACTGTGCCAGTGCTGAAGGCGGAGCAAAGCTGCAGAGCTAAAGCTGTGGCACTCAGCAATAGGTTAGCATCAATCCTCTGCTCGAGAAGGGAAAAGCTTACACTGTTCATGGGGGACTCTGAGCACCCCTGTAAGTGCAGCACAAGAAAATGGTGCTAAGACAGAGGCAAGGCCCATCATTTGACAGGAGCTGCCAGCCTGCCCAGATTAGCAGTGCTCAACAGAGCAAGCGCTGCAAACCAGGACAGCACAGGGGTGACTTCTCCTGTCTGCTTGTCTAAGCCCAGTCAGCATTTCTTCCATATGCAGTTCCCTTGTCGTACCAAATGGGTGTTTTTGTGCAGGTTGTGGACCTACTAACACTCACCAGCTCAGCTCTCCTTCTCCATTCCCCTCTCAGTATCCCCTGTTGGTGAGGTCTCAGACACTGGTATAGCTGAGGGCTATCTTTTTCCAACTTTTTCCTCTACCGCTATCAATCATCCACCCAAATTCGAACCACCCCGTATCATGCTCTCACCTTCTTCCGTTTCTGTGCTTCCATCAGCCTCCTTTAGCTATTGATGGGATCACACCAGCCCTTGGAACACATAAGCATGAAAATCAGCTCTTTACACAGAGCTCTCTGCATGGATTTGGGGTTCATTTTCTTAAAAAGCGTAGAGCTAAAACCTTCGGGGTGATCTGGAGCCACTGGAGAGCCCTGGTAAAGGGGCACTTCTGGACCTGTGCAGAGTGGCACATTACACCAGGACTTCACAGAGGAATCCACAAGATATTCCTGTGTAAAGTGTTATTGGAGAAGGGAATGACGCACTGGCAAATTCATCTAGTTCCAAGTAGCCAGGCTGTCAACAGCAGTGGAGCTGCAGGAGCATGGTCTAACAAGCTTGCTCAAGCCCCTGGCTGGACTTAACTGGCCTCCCTGGATGTCTGTCTTGCTGTTACTTAATCCTGTTAGAGTCTATATGCAGTTGCTATGATGCATTTAAACACTAATGCTGGGGTAGGCATGCCCTATGTGTGATGAAGCCTGAAAATTTGGAAAGTAAAACAAGCTTAAGTAACTAAATTGACTCCAAACAGAAAGCTATAAAATACAGCAATTCCTCCTTCTCTTCTTAGATTCCATATTTAAGAAAGAAAATCCTGATTCTATTAACAGCCCCATTATGGGACTGAAGTGTACCAATGATGATAGGTCTTCAAAAAAAGGGAAAAAAAAGGATAATCTGTTTCTCCTCTCAGAGAACTTATTTGTAAATATGGCTGACTAGATGCCTTTCCTACAGTCTGCAACAATATTTTTTCCCCTGAGACTGAGAAGTTAACACTCAAATACATCAGTCTATCTCAGATCCTGGAGGCACTAATGCACCACCTCTGCTACAGTCCACTGTTTTCAGATTTCTGTTAAAGATTAATAATCAAAGAGCAAACAGCTTTTGTTTTGACTTTTATACTGATTTAAGCCTCTATCTCTGTTTAAGTAAAAGCAAACCAAGTGAGTGTTCAGTTGTTCTGAGAACCACTGATTCCCAGGAAAGAGGACAAATTACTCTTTCTATCTTCCAGATAGTTGGTGTGGGCAGCTCTGTGCCCAAAAGGCTTTCCTGCCTCCATGGCACAGGAGCCGGAACCCACAGCAAGTAAGGGCATACAGCATGTCCCTATCCTGCAAAGTTAGAAGAAATTGTTAGGAAAAAAAAGGCAAAAAAAGGCAAAGTGATTTTCCAATAGAGGGCACTAACCCACGGCCTTTGAGTTAAACTAACGCCCCATCTGTTCTTTATCAGCATCCTATGCAGGTTCCCAAACTGGGTATCTATCAGTGGGGGATGAGAAGGGGAAAGGAACTACCAGAACTGAAGTGCTTATTGCTCTGTTTGTATTTGTTTCTCCTACTCTTAAGTTCTACTGTTGCAAAGCAACATACAAAAGGCAATGCATCCCAGTACTTGATCCGTGCAGTGGTATGAAGAGGGAGATACAAATTGTTCTGTTATGGAAGACTGTGGCAGAGGTTTCTCTAGCTGGAGGGGAGGTCACTGCTAAGAGACTATTTTGTTTTTTCTGGCAGTTCCTTCCTGGCTTTATAGGGTCCTTGCCCATAGGCTTTTTTCCCGGGAGAAGCAATCGGAGAGGTTCACTTGATTTCATCATATCCTCTTTTCACTGGCTTCTGGAAAATAAAGCTGTTGTGAGCATGAAAGAAAAAACAAAGGGTTGAGCCCTTGAATAGCCACCCATGGAAGAGCAGTAGCTTCCACAGCTGTATGTGCTCCCCAGCCGTGACAACTCCTCCCTGTTGCACAGAGCCCAAAGGAGGAGGTGTGAGGAAGTCCAACATCCTCCCTCTAGCACAGAGATGCAGATAGGAAAAGGTGTCCAAATACCTGCTGGTGTGTCACCAACAGGTCACAGCCATCAACTGCTTCTGCCTCTTGGATGTATAAGCAGGTGTCGTGGTTTAACCTCACATGAGTGAGAAAACTCGTGGAATGAGATAAAGACAGTCTAAATGCTAAAGCAAAAGCTCCACACACAAGCAAAGCTAAGCAAGGCTTCCCATGGGCAGGCGGGTGTTCAGGGCTTCATCGTGTGGAACAGTAACTTGAGAGGACAAAACACAGTAACTCGGAGTGTCTCCCCCTTCGTCTTTCTTCCCCCAGCTTTATATGCTAAGCATGACTCTGTAGGATATGGAATGTCGCTTTGGTCAGTCGGGATCAGCTATCCCTGCTGTGTCCCCTTACAACTTCTTGTGCACCCCGAGCCCCCATGCTGGTGGGATGAAGTGAGAAGCAGAAAACACTGTGATGCTGTGCAAGCACTGCTCAGCAATAAAGAAAACATCCCTGTGTTATCAACACTGTTTCCACCACAAATCCAAAACATAGCCCCATACTTGTTACTATGAAGAAAATTAACTCTGTCCCGGCTGAAACCAGCACAGCAGGGCAGCAGCTCAGCTTTCCAGGTCTTTTCTCACTATTTTACTTTAGCCGCAGGGTGTCATTATTCCACCCTTTCCCCTTCTGACGTCAAGAGGAGAACACATCCACCTAAGCAGAGGCACACTGGCCAGAGTGATGTTGGTCTGGAAAATGTGGAAGCCAGCAGCTCCCTCTGCTTAGGGCCCCATGCTTTATTCATCCTCCCTTGCTCTGAGTTTTGGGAATACAGATCAAGCCAGCTTTGTCTTAGAGCTGGACATGGAGAAGGGTCATTTCACAATCCTTTAGAGCTGCTCTGTGTTCACTACCCTCCAGTATCTGTCTCATTGCATATTTCTGACATTCCTTTTCCATCTGAACTGCTCTTCCACATGCAATACCGCCATCACTACTGCTCCTGACTGCAGCATGCTGTCATGCAGAAGCTGGTACCTCACTACTTCAGCTAAGTTCAGTCCTGTATACGTTTGTCTTGCTGATGCTCTCCTGGAAGACAAATATTTGCAAAGATCCTGGCCCTCATGTTTCAAAAGGCTCAGAGGTGGAAGGCAATTAACATCCTCCTGTGCTTCCCGACCTGGAGGAGTTGCAGGCACACCGTCAAACACCAAGGCATAAGGAAGTTATCTTGAGTTTCATATACTGCTTAGAGAGAAGAGCACCTCCCCTCCTGAAGTCTGTCTAAACCCTTTATTTCACGAGGAGCTTTCATCCTCCAGGTTGCTGCCCTGGATGCTGCTTTTTGAGTTTCTCCAGCAAGGGGTTAAATGGAGATATGCCACAAAGTATCTGTGACCACTTTTCTCAGCAGGAGATCATCTCTAGCTCCCTTCCTAGGGCCCAAATAAACTTCTGGAAGCAGTGGTGGAAGCTGAGAATGCATAAGGCCTTTGTGGAAGGCTGTTAGTACATTATTCCCCTCTTTCCATTTCTCCCGATGCAACTGTGTATGCTCAATGGCATCTGCACAAGTTTAAAAACATTGGTGGCTCCAGGCAAGTGGACCTACAGGCGCAGGCACTGACTGTGTAAAGGGGTGTGAGTGGAAGAAAGCCCTGAAAGTTGCCCTGATTTTGCACTCCTTGTAATCAAAACAACTGGAAGCAGTGACATGAAGGGGAACCAACTTGCATGGTTCAGCCTCTTCCCAATGGGATCTAGTGAGTCCTGAGAATCATGCCAAGTCTGGTGGGGCAGGAGGAGCTGGGCCATCAGAAACACACCAGAGTCCGTAGCCTGTACTACCTCCTGACACATCCCAGCCTTGGACAGCTCTTCAGTCCCAGCAGCACCGCCTGCCTGAGGAACCACCATCCAGGACAGTGGCTGGGGATGTGCCAGAGCAACTCATTATGCACAAAAACACTACACCAAGACATAAAGGAACAAGAGATTAAAGGAGAACAGATGTTGGCTGATCTTGTCCACCTTGCTCCCGGGAGGCAGTCCAGTGCAGCTGCTGTCTGCCTCAGGCTCTGTTTGCAGGGCTGGGATCTTTGTAACCTTGCACTGCTCCTCAGAGGACAGTGTTGAGTGTGGCCCTCCTGGTACCCGTTTCTGCTCTGGCAGCTTGTTTCAAACGTTTTTGTAAAACTTCATTTAAATGAATCCCTGTTTTCACTGTGGGATGCCGGTCCCCACTGAGATGAACTGTCCAATCCATAATGCGAAAGGAAATCTGAACCTCTGGGTCATTAGTCCCAAGCCATGTTAAACCATCTATGTTGCAAAGCTCGCCATCAGACAGCCTAGAAAACGCTACTGACACTGTCTGACTGTATACACAGTTCAGCTGCCAAAACTCCTATTTCTCACTCAGTGCATAAGCTATATTATTCCCCATTTTTGTATTTTTTTTTCCTGTCTTCCTTTCATTGTCCATAGCTTTCCTTTCAATACTCTGTCTATCCCTGCTTCCCTTATTCTGCACTCTGTTGTACTCATTCAGTGGTGGACGTGGTGGTGCTGGGTTAGCAGTTGGATTCAGTGATCCTAGAGGTCTTTTCCAATCTAAATGATTCTAGGATCCTATATAATGACTGGACTCCCTGTCCTCATATCCTCCTTGTTCACCTTCTCTTGTTTCCTAAATCCCCAGAGAAATGCTGCCACCCACACTGACATCCCTGAGGGATTTTCGAAGGTGCATCAGCCAGCTCTGGAGATGATAGATACTCTCTATCACTTAGAGAGTACAAAAAGGCCCAGTTTCTGTAATTTAAATTTCTTTCCCTAGAGGGTCCCTATGGAGAGGGTTTAAAAAAAATAGCTAAGAACAAGCAGCCCAAACTGAACAGCTTATCCTTTTCTGAACATTCATTCTCCCTCAGTATCTCTAAGCCCTTTCTGCTGTTTACTAATCCCTCCCTTCTGCCAGTCCCCACCACTGGGAGCTATTGTCCACCTAATGCAGAGCAGAACATGCCAGTAAGCCTTGCCAAATTCAAACCATTAGTTGTAATGTGTCTGCCACCACAGTATCTGCAAATAGCTGTCAAATCCCTGAGAATTAAGCTTGAACATTTAACGTCAGAAACTGGCCTCTTGAATTTATTTGCATATAATGGCTCACTCAAACACATTTGATAACTGAGGAACTGCAGCTGTAATTGTGCAGCAGAGCTCACTGCCTTTCAGCCTGTGACGGTACCTTCTCCGCAAGTGTATCCTGCATCCTGCCTTCCCCATCCCCTATACAGTAGAAAACAGGAGAGGAGCTCAACCTTGCTGATGCGTCTCTTGGACTGTCTTTCTCCCTCCCTGCTATTGCACTCACAGGGCTCTGCTGAAAGCCCAGCAACATATCTGCAGCTCAGGAATCATGAGACCACCTTAACAGCTCCCTGTGTACCCCTGCTCATAGCTGAGCCTTCCTCAGCACCCAACAGCACCTTTCCCATGTCTCTCCTGATACAGCATCATAAGCTACCTGATCCTTGAAAAAAAAAAGAACATCTTTCTCAGCAGGTGTCCTGAACCCCCCAGGAAGTGTTTGTTGTTCTCTGTTTGCAGATCTCTTCTCATTTATCAGGCCAGCTTGGTCACTCATCACCTCCTGATGTTAATGCTGGAAGATAGGGCTACTGAGTGCAAGAGTGGCAAAGCTGTCATGCTCCAGCTGGGCAAAAGTGGAGCCTCACTCAGTAAATATTGACACATCTGCAAGCAAATAGAAAGCAGCTTTCAACAAGCAGCTCTCTGGCTCCCTGAGCTGATGCTGGACCAGAAACGCTCGATGCTTTGTGGTTATGAGCTGCTATTTACAGAGGGCGGGATACAGGAATGGATCTCCAGCAGCTGTGATGACAGTGGCAAATTGATGGGCTTGCAGGAGCCACCAGCTGTATGCCCACTGCCCACCTGCTCTACAAGAAGTGGCTGCAACCACTTCAGCTTCTGGAAAAACAAGCTGTCTTTTCCATCTCTCAGCAACTTCCAGACAGGCTTTCTTCAAGAGGATATTCAGGACAGTCTCCATTAAAAAATAGGTAGCACAAAACAGATTTTTGTTCCAAGTCTTTAGTTTCCCTGCTTTCCTGTCCTAAAACATTGCCCTTAGTATTTAGGTGATTATTGCAGCTCCTGTAAGTTTTCAGATTTAGGCAAGTCACAGGTGCAAGAGAGTATAAACACAGAAATAATCTGAGTCCTTCTCATGGATCTGTGGAATTGAGTAGCCAGTCAGTAGCAGCATCAGTTCTGACAGAAATCCTGAAGTTCAGTTCTTATTCCTCATAGAAACTACAATTTAACTTACATCCTAAAGTGGGAGTTTTATGCCCCCCTTCAGCCTATTGCCTGGTAGCTAAATGACCACATTCCCTGCACAGGTGGAGCAGAGCTCTTATTCAAAGAAGAGATGGGATTGCAAGCAAAGGCTAGTGATGGATTGGGTTCACTTCCTGGCCCACCCTCTCTATGACTTCGTGCAAGTTATTTGATCTCTTAATGCTCTATTTCCCATACATGAAAAGGAAGTGATAATGCTTTCTCTCTCCAGCTTTTTCTTTTATCTACTTAGTCTGAAAGCAACTTAGATTTTTTTTCCTGTGCTTCTGTGTTGTCTGTTTGTTTGTATTCCTAGAACAATTAGATTCTGATACACACACAAGTTCCCTAGTACTGCAGTAAATGCAATTAATTATCTGTTCTCATTTAGAGTCTGTGGGCACTATCAACAGCCAGTAAACAAAAGGATGACGCAGATCCTTAATTGACACTGTATGGATCTTAGATAGAGAACTAAGGAGTGGAACAGTAAGTTCAGAAGTAGATTCCGGGAGTCACCATGCATTTAGTTCCTTTCATCTTTTCTGAACATCCAAGTTAATTCTTTACATTTCTTTTCTGTTCTCTGGTTTGTTTCTACTACCTGATGCTTGCCTGCAGAGTAAAGACAACAGCTAACCCCAGCTCCTTTACCCTGCATGAAACAAACACTCTAAGTAACATGCATTCTTTGGAGGGAAGGCAGATCTCTGCCATGGAGCATGTCTCTCTTCTTCCTCCTGTCTCTTGCTGTTTTTCATTTCCAAACCAGACTGACAGTTTCTTAGGAGCAGGGATGTTGTCTGTGTCAGAGAGCAAGCACAGCGTGTCTACAGCACTGCTGTGCGCTTGACAGGCCATTGGTATGGACTGTACTAGGCAGAGTTTCTTGTTTGTTTATTACCTAGAGTAAATTAGTCACTGAAAGTTTTCTGACAGATAGCTCCTTTGCTGAACCAAGAGTTGAGTAATGACAGGTACCAAAAGCATGGAAAAGGTGGGTGGAAACTAAAGGCCAGGGACAGCGGAAGGAAGACCAAGGATTTGGTTGGTGCAAGACCAAAGATCTCAGTGTTACAGTAGCTACAGCCCAAGGGCCAAGCAGGGCTGGAGGGCACCTCAGTGCTGCTTCAACAGCACTGCTCTTCTGATACAAACCTCAGCCTCAACAAAGAAACCATTTGGTAGTAAATTATTTCAGCTGTTCCTCTCCCTTGCTCATCCCTGCTCTTTGGGACCTCTGCAGAGCACCATAAGAAAACCTACAGCTCCAGGCTGGGGTCAGTTCTTTTGCCAAGATCACTGGAGATCATGTCAAAGCCAGTGCCAAAACCGCTGTGTGCCTCCAGCACTGGCAAGTCCACCAGTACAAATCAATTGCAGGGAATGAACATTATGAGGCTCATAATGGGAGGGAGGGACAGAGGGAGAAGAGGGAAACACAGCAAAGGACGAGCAGAAAAAGAAAAGGACATAGCAGACACAAAATAGACCTATGCATAAATTAGAAGGGCAAACTGGTGATACCTTTTGTTAAATACTCACTGAAGAATGGTTTGCACAATTACAGCCAGAAGCAACATTAACAGCAGGCATTGAAACACTGTGCTGGCAAGCTGCATTCCTCCTCTAAAAGACACCTATCCTCTACCAAGGCAACAGTATCAGTATAGAGCTGTCAGTATATATGATGCTGAAAATTATGCCAGGCAAGATTTTCCTACAAACCGCTTCCATTATAAGAACATACAGGTAGAGAAACTACACTGTGTGTCACTTATGCATTGAAGACAAAATGAACAATCCTGTTATTTGGTAGCTAGTCTCTCCTCTTGACACTGCAAAAAGTGGGACTGGACTGCACCTATGCCTTCTGTGTCTAGAAGAGGATGAGTAGCAAATAGTTTATTTGGAGGCTTTTTCTGGCGCGGGTAGATGTGTACAGACACAGAAAGGAAACATTGCTTGTTGAAAGGTCAGCAGATATTGGTTATGAGCAGGGGAATGTTCTCACAGGAAACACTGAAGACTGTGGAGAAGTAAACATACTTCCAGTGTGGAGTGGCACGGTGATCCAACTGAGTCCCTCTCTGGGGACTAGCTTCCCAGGGATGATGCACAAGGCCCTTGGGGTATTTACACAGCCTGTTCTCTAAAGACCAGCTGCCACTCAGCACAGTTTATCTTCTTTTCCTGATTATTCAGTCTGTGTTTTCTTTGCTCCTCCTGGCTGCCTCTTCCTCCAGTTCCTGGAACTGAGAGCAGCTGAGGCCTCAGTAGCACCTGTGTGTGTGCCAGGCACAGCAGCTGCTGCATCCCCAGATGCTGAGTGCAGTCTCTCAACCACATGCATTCCCACACCACTGGGCAACAGGCTACTTCCAGATCCTTCCCATGAAGGTTTGTTTCTAACTCTGGAAACTTTGTGTTTTCCTGGAGTGTGAAAACTCAGCCTCTGATACCTCTACCTTTTGTGTTTCTTTCAATCAGGAGGGCTCTTCAAAAAGACCCATTCTCCTGTTGCTACCAAAATTAGGAGAGGAGAGACAGTTCCACTTGTGACAAGCCTGGTTGAACTCTAGTAGTGGCACAGGGAATGTAATGAGTGAGGATCTCACTGGATCTCTGCATTTGGGCCCTGTAAGCGCTCCAAATTCCAAGAGTCTTTCAACAGAAAGAGTGTTTGAAGGAGACACAGTTCTGGTGCTCCTACAGAGGGTCAAAGCCCCTCTTTACTTCTACTGGCAGAGGCTTGCGTGTCCATGTCTGTTAGATCTCCCCGCAGGGACACAAATGTCTAAGCTCAGATATTTGTTGTGGCCTCCAGTTTGGGCTGGAGGAGCCCTGACTTGCAGAGGATTTCCAAACATACAAAGATTAAGGAGGAGGCCAAGCTGAACGGCTGGCATCTCTTCAACATACTTCTTCGCCAGAACTCTGCTTCTTGCAACAGCAAGGTTCAGAGGGATGCACTCTTCTTTGGGAAAGAGAGGGGGCGCTGTGTACCAAGCTTTTGCTGTACAAAATCAATTCAGTAGAATTCCCATTTGCTGCTCGCCTGCTCCCTAGGTTGCTCATAGGCCTGCTGTCTTCACTACCTTCACTATTTTTTTGATCCAACCACTGTAACAATAAAAGAAATCAACATGTTGCCCATAAAACATGATTCCTACTTGTTTCTGAACACAGCATCTGAGATAGAGATTTTTTCACCAACTCGAGGTCTTTTCTAGTCTAACCTTGCAAAGCAAAAATCCTTATGATTTATAAAAAGGAAATACTTACTAAAGAAACAAACAAAAGCTTTCCTTGCTACCTTCAGGTTCTATTAGCATTACATCTCTCAGTTTAAAAACAGTGGAAGGGAGGAGAAATTATGTTACTATTCAGAGTACCCAAGGAGGTGTTGTTTAAACTAAACAAAAAGAGATATCTTGCATGCCACCTTCTCTCAAACCAATGGAAGGGTAGGAATTGGTGCCTTGATGTTCTTGCTACTGAGGGAGCAAGGGGGCTGCTCTGGTGGGTATGAAGTCTCTGAATTTTTACAAGGTAGGATTTCTATAGCATACAAGGGAGCTAGTCATCAGCCAAAGTTACTTGCTTAAGGAATGGATTCGATGGACTTTAGCATTGTTATATAATTGTAACCAGAAGTCCTCTGGGAGTTTGAACCATGCTGTTGTGCTCTCACAACAAGTAACTAGTGAGGAATCTCTCCCTTAGGAGTCCACTTTAGTCAGTAATCTGAGGCAGCTGTGAGCTTTCTTTGTGAGAGAGGTAAGCCCAATGGCCAGAGCCCAGGTCATGTTCTAATCATCTCCCATGACGTTATCTTACAACTCCTCTTGAGAACATGTAGGAACTTCACAACCACCTTAACTCCCTCATCAAGTTCATATTGTAGGTTTGTAATTTTCTTTCTCCATGAGAAACATTGACCATCATACTTGACCTTACCACAACTGTTTTACTACTGTTTCTGCAATTGCTGTTCTGTTGACTCCTCGTTTTGCACTCTCCAGATGAGATTCTGATCCAACAAAATCAATGAAAGCTTTGACACTGACTTCTGCTGGACCTAGGCTTCAGCCAATAGCCTCTGGCTGTTGCTAAACTGGTATTTTAACCCATTCCTGATTTAATTTTTTTTCACAGCACCATTCTTCCAACCACTCAGCAATACATATCTAACAGCCTACCTGAGCTCCAATTTCTGTTTACATCGAGTAGACGATGTTTAGAAATAGCACGCATTCACTTTCCCTCAGCCAAGTTCATACAGTTGTGGCCCATAATTTCTAAGATTAACGATCTCAAACTGACAAGATGTGATTCTGGGTTAACAGGAGCAAATTTAACCACAGTTAACAGCTGTGGTCAAATGAAAAGAAAACTTTGTTTTGTATTTTGAAAATGTTTAAGCATTTGCATACAGACACCCACTGAAGTCCTAGAACTAGGCATCCAGATAAGCCAGTACTGACCCTAACAGCCCTCTCCCAAAACAATTATACCTTAGCTCATCCGTGCTGGTAGTGGTAACTGTAAAACAGTGGTTGAGGTCACCTCGTGGTGGTTCTCAGAGATGGGAAATTTGGTTCAAAAGCACCTCCATAGTCTAAGTCTGCATGTCTTAGTTGCTCAGAAGTTGGCAACAGTCCATCCCACAGTGATTCTACTGTGTCAGGCCAAGCTTTGTGATGTGTTGTTATTAGTCTGAGGTGAACTGTATAAGATTCTAAAGCAGTCTAAACCAGGAGTCCACCCCACAGCACCCACCCTCCTACTCTCAATCCCAGTTTTCTTTCCAACGGAAAACCGGAAGAATGTTAGGAAGGAGAGGGAAGAGAGGGCAGACAGTTACATACCCAGGTTGCATCCTGACAAACAAACAGGATGTGACTGCAGTGCACATCTGGACCTCCAAGCTGGAAAAGAGCCCCAGGCCTTGCAGTTCGGATGCACCTCTATGCCTCAGAGGTGTTTTTTGAGTTTGAAATTGCCCTGTGGCTGGCTATGAAACCCAAATAACTGGTTGTGTGACATCCACACCATCCCCAATGGATATAGTGCTGTGCTGCTGCGTTGACAAAATCACAGTGGGGACCTGGGCATGTGGTTTCTCTTATTGTCATTGAGGAAACTTCCCTGGCTCAGATCTGCAATGACCTCCAGACCTTGCTGGACAAAGCCACTGTGCTGCAGGAAATTCTGAGGTACAGGCTGGCAGAAGCAAAGGCAAATATAACAGTTACTGCAGGAAAGCAAGCTGGTACTTAAAATTGTTATTACATGCAACACTACTTGTATTCCCATGTAGACTAAAGGCAACAAGTGAGAGTGGGAAGAGGATTAATTCTGCTGGGTGCCAAACAAACCCAGAGTGGCCCTCCCCCCTTGCAGGTTACAATTGTAAGCTGGGCTCACGTAAAGCAAAAGCTCTAAAGTTGCAGCATTTACTTGTTCACTTTTTTTGCTACCAATTCTTCCACTTGTTTAAGGATCAAAAAACTGGAAAAGAGCTTAACCCAAGTAAGGCTGGAGTCTGCAAAGAATGTGTTGCTCAAGTCTACAAATTATGATGTTATAGAGGTAATCAGATTTTGGGAGTGAAGCAGACAATAATAAACAAATCAAGGCAAGACAGAGAGAGGTAAGAAATAAATTTCAGAGGATCAGGACTCTGGATCAGGTTATTAAGAAGAGTCTTCATGCATACTCATGAAACCACAGACCACATTCTCTTTTTAGATCAAGTAGAAGTCTCTGTGCAGGCAAGAAGGAAAAATTTATCCTACCAGAGCTTTGTCAATAAAGGTTCAGTTTTTAAAAAAATTTCCCAATGCAGAGGATAAAATACATTTTACAAGGTTGTCTATTACCTCTTTCAGTGACAACCCTATCATCTCCCTTACAAATGATTACTTAGCTTTTCAATAGCTATGTTGGAGGCACACATCCATTTAAATATTTGGAATTTTTCAGATATAATTCCTTTCTGAATGGGCAATGTGTGTCTAAGATTTTACTAAATGAATAGGGACAAATTCTGCTCTTTGGAAATTTGATGTAAGGTACCTGCCCTAATACAGATTTACACTTGTAGTTAAATCAGAGTAAATGAGAACACACTTGGACCTCAGGATATTCAGCGCAGTGGCAGGAATATAATGCAAGAAAGCGTTACTTTCTAGCTGCTTGTAAGATTTAAGGCAGATAAATAAATAATAATAATAAGCCTTTGTTTCTGAAAGGAGATATTTAGTCTACCCAAGGCACCATCCAAGTCATTAAAGGATTCCCAGGTGACAGTATTTGGAAAGGGTATTATCTATTCAAACAGTTTAGGCAGAGGTCTCTGTTGCTCTCTCTCCTGGGTCATCTCAGATTTCCTCAATCTCTGCCCTGAACTGAGTAAAGGAGAAAAAGAAAGGCTGGAAATTTCAGAGGAGCAACATTTTCTCCTAAACTAGGCACAACATATTTTTCAGTCTTGCAGTAAAAACGAGTTGTGCTTTGTTAGTGCAACTGCAAGGCTAGTTGGGCGAGGGCCACACACTGCATGTGGAGGGACAGACTCTGCAGCAGATGCTGTGCAGGAACCCTCCTTTTCTCCCCTTCTCAGATATAATTTACCTGCCTCTACCCTATTAATGGAAAAAGAAGCCAAATACAAGTGTCAGCATAAAACACCTGGGTTTTTAAAACAAAGTAATTCAGCAGCAGGTGGGTGAGTGAATCCATACAAAGGCAAAAGGCTTGTTACGCGGACGGCTGAGCTTTGCTGACAAGAGTCAGTGCCCCAAAGATGGGGATGCACACGGTTCTCTGGCTGTTGGATGCTCGTAGGACACAGTTATCTGAAACCATGCACCCCACCTCAGTTGGTCTCTGATTCCCACACATTTTTAAAGGTTAGTAGACCTAAGCAGGTGCCTGAGACTGGGCAGAAATGTCATACTGGTAAGTATTTTCCTGAGAGAAAAAAATGTTGAAAATAACAATCACTATAGAAAGTGACATGAGAAAAGGCCAGTGGCCTCTGACTATCCGGCAAAGAGAGACACGCAGTTATCTCCAACAGAATAAGCTCTGCCGAGATAAAAACAAGGCTTTCTTCAAGGAAGATTTTTTCTGAAAATGTCATCTTTAGTTAAAGAGATTTGCCCTGTCCATTGTTCTCATCCCAGAGCATCCCTGGATCCATTTCCTCACTTCAACTCCAGGCTCTTCAGTGGTAGGCCAGAAACACTCATGTGATCATAAGTTTGCCACATGCATCAGGCATCACTCAGGTCTCTGTTGCTCCTTCGCTTAAATGCTTTAGAAAGCTTCTGCCTGGAGCCACCTGAAAGCTTCAGACTTGCTGAGCTCTCTTCCAAGGACAAGTTGATTAAACTTTGTTACACCAAGACTGTGATTACTTGATGGCTTCTGATTCATTCCTCTCTGTGATATGTGGTCTTCGTCACGGCTCTGAAAAGCCTAAATCATTCAGGTACCTGTACTATAACACGTGCTTTTCCACCATTTTGTTGTAGCACCTGCAGCTTGTAGAGATAGGATGAGCGTCAGTCCTAAAAATTGACTGGATCATCAAGACCAGGGATTGTCATCAGCAAGCTGCTTCCAAGGAATCACCGAAACAATTCAGCAATCTTTTATACAGTGCCTATCCTATCCTTGTAGGATGTTTGAAAAACCCTGTATTAGTTATTTGTTCTATTAAATCCTAGTTCAAATACGCTAGGACAACGAGCAGCCTGAAATGTGGATAACACCTACACTAATGCATTAAATTCTCCTGTAGCCTAATCACAGCTAGAACTACACTGACTCAGCACTTTCTCACTGTTCTGTTTTGTCTTTCCCAGGCACTCTGGCAGCATGGTGTGTGCAAGGTCAGAATGCTACACCACACCCCTCTGGGTACCTGAAAAACAACCAAGACATGCGTGTTCAGCTGCCAGCTAGAAGAATCACAGCTACTCATGTGATGCCCAGGCAAGACGATATAACTCTGCACATTGGTACTTCTTACCCCAGTAAACTCTTTACCTTCCTGCTGCACCAAGAGCAATCAAGATGACAGCTGCTATTAGGGAAGTGATGAAAGGCATGAAACAAACCTTAAAGACATAGAAAACTTCATGTCACAAAATGACAAAGCTCTTTGGCTCTTGTGCCTGTCTCTTCCTGAGCTGGGTAGGAGAAATACTTTTCTTGGGCATATTGCCTGTCCAGGATTATGCCAAAGAGAATCTCCAGGGAAGGCTTGTCACAGTCATCCTGCAGATTTCCTCTATATTTTAGCACAGCTGCTCCCATCCTGACCTACTAGCCTGATTTCTTGCTGACTTGTTACCCAGAATGCTATTCCAGACTGAATTCCAGAAGTGGAGGAGTCCAGCCCGTGGTACACACTGCACTTTCACCCCTTCTTCTCCGAGTCTCCCCATGACTGCACACAGCTAACTCAGGTCTCACTAATGGAGAAAATGGCATTGATCCTGGGGAAGCCAAAAGACCCACATCCTTTTCCTTTGAACAGTTTGCATTCAAAGTATTCCCAAAGTTTTTCCATATTTCGTACAATTTCCAAGAGAGAGGAAAGTGTCTGTACTGTATCATGTAGGGACATCCCTGATCCCTTCTGTTGCTGTTAAACCATTACTTGGCTCTAGTTCCTTACTTTTTGCTCAGCATAGCTCAAGGTTTCACTTTGCAGTTCTTGAAGTTTGTTCAGCTGTTTGTCTTCCACAGTCTCCTCCCCTCCTGACAAGCAGCCATCTTTCGCTCCTTCCTTATTCAGAAAAACTCTGTACTTTTCTCTCTTGTTTACTATCTTTTACTATCCTTATACAGTAATGACTTACATGCAGGGAAATGATTCAAAGCTGCAATGTTTCTGAAGCCAGAGACAGTCTGAATTTTTGAGATAATTTGTAGGAAAATCAGACTTTATATTCAACATACCTGGGAGGAATGACCCCTATCTGTATTTTGCTGCACCAGAACCAGCTGCGGATTATCCGTACAACATGAAAAAGTGGATGATGGATAGAAGTATAACCTGTGATCAGGGTCAGCCCAATGGAAACCCGGGACAGTGCAACAGTTGTCCTGCAAGAGTATTTTGAGGACAGCCTTCTTAATCTGTACCAGTAGAAATTGAAGTGACATGGAATGATAGCTATTTTTCTTTCTTTTGAGATAAGGTATACCAAAGAACATGAAGGAAGATGAGGTCACTTCCTACTACATCACTAAAAGTATTTTCAAATGTTTTGTGAAGTTGTGCAAACATACAGGAGTCACTGTGCACACAGCAGCAACTTACTTAAACAAGTAGTTTAACTCTGATGCTGCTCTGATGTTCTGTACCTTGCCTGAGATGAGAGGAAGGGAACTCAAGTTTGATTTCTCACCCAAAAGGATGCCAGCTCTAAAGAACAGAGCTGGGAGGAGCTGAAGCTATTTGGCACACAGGTATGTGCGTGTTCTGTGCAGAGGCAGGAGAGCTCAGTCCTCTGATGGGTGCTGCTGGGCTGTGACTCCTTCCCTCACTGAAGCAGGTGTCCAAGAAAAGCCACCTAGCCAGCAGCTGGCTGAATGATGCCTGGTACCTCTCTTCCCTCCTGACTGCCCGATTGCTGAGCAGCTCCTTGTTTGAGAGCCTGGGATGGTGAGGAATGGGAGAAACTGCTTTCAAACTGTTTAATAACAGTGATGGTAACCTTTGACCTTACTCAATAGCAGCGCTTTTGACCTTTCATTTGTTAAATAATGCAACCACTTACTTCTCGATCCTTATCGGTGTTTAGTAATTGGGGTCAAGACAAAGGAAAGCAGAGTACAGTTACCCACCATACTTTACCGAACTAGGAAGAATTTCCTTAAGCTATAGATCTCCTTTTTGATAATCTTCAGTCAGGACAGGCAAAGACTAGACTGGGTGGCTTAGAAGATCCATAACAGGCTAAAGAGCCTCTCAGCTGTTAGCATCTGGTTTGAATCCAGCTGTGGCTGACAGAGGCAGAAATTCATTATACTCTTGGGTTGCCTCTCTGACTCATGTGAAATGAGTTTGGCCTGCAGTTCTGCTGTTATTGGTCAGATCATAGCCCTAACACAAAATATTAACACACAGTTCTAGAGAAATCAGTGATTAATGAGTCTACAAAGCCTGAAAATTCCTATTCCATTGAGCAAACCACAGTATGGATAGGTAGGTGACAGCATGGAGCAAAAGTCTGTGGTCACTCCTGCATGTTCTGCCTGATTCATGTCAAAGAGAGGTGGTTAACCTCCAGGAACCTGAGTTGCCTTTTCTGCAGCATAAGTAAAGCTAATGGGTTGGATTGTGTGCTGTAAAGCTCATTAAACATCTCACTTGACAAAAAATCCCAGGTGACAACTGTTAAAGGCCGTGGTCCCAGGATCACTGTTTTCCTTAGAAGTTAACAGGAAACTGATGAAAAAGAAAGAACTTATGACTTGACAATGGATTTAAATGTAAGTGCATGCACATATTCATTTATATAATACACACATATAAAAGCTTAAACTTCCTGAAGACATCAAAAAGAAATTCTATTTGTCTAAGCAGCTGCACAATTTCATTACTTATTTATTGCATTTTTTGTTAAGCCAGACTGCAAGATTTTTAGGGTAGGAGCTGTTTCCTGGATGTTTGTCTGAATGTGATTCAGCAAAAGGAGCTGCCAAGGAGCAATCCAAATGCAGTCATTTATAAATAAGTCATTTATTTATAGATGTATATGAAGTAGATAAGATCACAGAATCGTAGAATGTTAAGGGATTGGAATGGACCTTAAAGATAATCTAGTCCCAACTCCCCTTGCCATGGGCAGGGACACCTCCCACTAGACCAGGTTGCTCAAGGCCTTATCCAACCTGGCTTTGAACACTGACAGCTTTAGGGCATCCACAACCTCCCTGGGAAACCTGTTTTAGTGTCTCACCACCCTCACAGTAAAAAATGTCCTCCTACTATCTAATCGAAATTTCCTCTCTTTCACTTTGTACCCATTACTCCTTGTTGCATCACTGCAGTTCCTGATGAAGCGTCCCTCTCTGGCTGCCCTGTAGACCCCATTCAAATACTGGAAGGTTGCTACGAGGTCTCCAAGCAACCTTCTCTTCTCCAGGCTGAACAGTCCCTGTCTTTCCTGGGAAGGTGCTGCAGTCCTCTTATCAACTTCGTAGCCCTCCTCTGGATCTGTAAGAATGACACGGTAAGAAGTGAACTTCAGGAGTTTTTGTTTTGTTTTGTTTGTAATTTTTTGTTGGTGGCAGGGTTTTTTTGTTTGGTTGGTTTTTGGGGTTTTTTGGTTGGTTTTTTTTTTTCCTGTTGTTCATGTAAGAAACGAGGAAAATGTGGTATCCTAGTGAAGGTGCAATGCAATTGTATGCCCTCCTGCTTTTTGGACTCTGCTTTGGGTTTAGGCCTCTTGAAACTGAGGAACACGTGCGCAGCCTGCCATCCCTAGCTGCGTCCTTATTGTGCTCAGCACCATCTCTGGCTGCCGGGCGGGGTTAGCTGTGCACGGGGCCGGCACAGGCAGCTGCCCGCGGGCTCCCAGGGCGCTGCCTGCTTTCTCCTCGTTGGCGGAGGCCCGGCGTGACCCGCAGCCGGCGCTCGGCCTCCTCGCCGTGACCCGGGGCGGTCGCCCGGCAACGGGGCGGCGATGGAGGCGCAGTCGCTGCCCGCGGCGCTGGCGCTGGTGGCGGGCGGCGGAGCGGGGCTCAGCCCGGAGAAGCGGGCGGCGCTGGGGGTATCGCTGCCGCTGCTGCAGCACAACTACCGCTTCGAGCGGGTCTGGTTCTGGGGCTGCATCCAGGGCGTGCGCGGCGCCTACTACATCGCCGAGGGGCTGCGCCCCGACCGCGCCGCGCCCCGCATCCGCCTCTACAGGTGCGGGGGCCGCCCTGGGCAGCTGGGGCAGGGGGGCCGGCTTGGGGCGGTGGGGAGATAAGGGAATCGAGGGGTGCTGTCCGGACGTCCTGGAGGGAGCCTCTCCGTGCCCTGAGGGGCCTGTTCTTTAACGGGCTCGGCCCTGCGTCCTGCTTGTCGTTGGCAGCTTGAACTGCTTGGATTGGAGCCTCCTGACACCAGCGACCAAGGAGATGGTTGCGCAGGCCGAGCAGCTGAAGGGCCGCTTTCAGGGTGATCCTTCTTTTGAGTACAACTTCGCTGAGATAAACCCACAAGCTGCTGAGACATTGTTTGAAGGTGGTAAGGAGGTAAATACAGCAAAACACTTTCGAACTCTTGTCTACAGTCGAGCCACTCGCACTGGACAGGTGGTGGCTCCTCCTCCTTGTTGTAATTAGCAGCCCAAGTCTGTAGTCAGGCAGAAGATACACAATTTCCTCTTCTTTGTCATTGTGTAGCAACAACTTCTTGATTGACCTCTTCAGTTATTTCCGGAGTTATATGGGGCTCAGAAACAGTATATATTTCTTATGCTTTATTATGAACAATTGGTACAGATTCTCACTTCAGTTTCTGAAGCAGGTAACTGCAGGCACCATTCTTTATAAATGAATAGAGAAGTCGTAAGTAGCTTAATTGTGAGGGAGGAAAGAATGGATCAAGAGAGGGATATTTATCTCTCTGGTGAATCTAAACTCTCTGCCCCTAGTCAAATTTTCTGTCATACCTTATGAGAAAAAAATCTGATTTGTGGTTCTCCTCTTAGTGCTATTGGGCTTCAAGCTGATGAGTCCATTGTGGTTTCTACTGTCACCTCCAGTTTATTTTCAGAAACGAAAACAAGGAAATTCCTGCCTTTAAAATTTCCCTATTTTTCGTTAAAGCCTGTGATAAAGGAGGAGGCCCGCCTCATAGCTACGATAGAACAGATAGACAGAGCAGTTGGTATCGTCCCCCGGGGGGCATTTGTGAAGACTCCTCTTGGGTCTGTGCATGAAAACAGACACTTTGAAGGTAAATTCTCATTGTCTTTATCAGTATCAACTGTACTTTGATCACAAAGGCTGTAAATTAAGATGACTTTCTCTAGCTGATGTTTTGATTTCAGTTTTTTTTTCCCTTGGGTAAGATGAACAGGGAGGAGAGAATCCAGTGCCACTTATGTTCAGGTGCATGATTCAACTATGGATGGGGAGAGAAGAATCAGTAATGGCTCTGATCTTTAAACCTGTAGTTTCATATGTCTTCATAAACTGTAGTTTGTGTCAGTGTTTAGCAATTTGGTGTCCATTGCTTATCTGGACTACAGTCAGTATGGTCCGCAATGCACAACATTAGGGAGTGCTGACATCTCTTTCTGAGAAGACTGTAGTCTTCTGCAGAGTCTACAGGAGAAAGATTGTGATTCTGCCCTATGCTGTGGGAATTAGAGAAACAATGTTGTACTTGACTGTATAATGAATGTTACCCTAGTTCACTGCATTAATGGTCACCAATGGCTCTTTGCAGGTCTGTCTTTGGTGGAGGCAAAAAAGTTAAGTTCCTATTTCCATTTCACTGAGCCTGTTAACCTGAAGAATAAAACCCTGCTGGAAAAGGCTAACCTGGACCCATCCACTGACTTTCTGGATTCTCTGGAGCATGATATCCCACAAGGTAAAGGGAGGAAAATCAACAGATGCAGTAAAAGGGAAGGCAGTTTGAGTAGTCTAGGAAACAGTGAGGTTACTGGTTTGGACTACTGTAGAGGTGGTATGCTTGGGAGAAGCTTCTGTGAATCTGTAAAAGAACTTTATCCTTTACTAAATATTGTAGTTAAGTCTCATTTTAAGCAATTCTAATTGCTTACAATAGTAAGATGTAAGTGTACTAGGGCCGTCACATCCTCTCAACAGGTCTGACCACACCAGCAGTTAACCCCTCAGCCTAAATGTCATATTCTCTCCTGACTTCTGTAAAGCCTGTGGCAAACTGGTATCCCTATGGGGAGAAATAACGCCACCTGTGATAGCAGGGAATTTATGTGGTTTGAAGTATTTCACACCTCCTGTCCCACCCAGCACTGCTCTTCTTTATCTTAATGGGCTCTCATTAACACCAGGCTGGTATCTCTGAGAGGCTGCATTCAAAAGTTCATTTGATAAACTATGTTAGAAATGCTGGAGTGTGGAATAGTCTGTACTCTGGTAGGACTATAAATTGTGGAAGGAGAAAAAAAGATAGCATACTGGAATGTATTTTCAGTTCACAACTCTACTGTTCTGCTGGACAACCATGAAATATATTTACAGCCTCTTCCAGGGATTCCTCTGGTAGAATATTTCCCTGAAGAGATGGGAATGGCTTGTTATTTGTTTCTAATTGCTTTTTGTTGATGTGCCGCACTTTTTTTTTTTGATTGGACCAAGTGCTTGTACATCCTGCTGTCTAGGAAGATTCTATGGACACAATCAGAACTTTAGGTTTGCTATTTTATTCCTACCCTGGAGTAGTAGAATAGGATGGCAGATGACTTGTGCCAGATGGAACTGAGTGGAGGGACAGTGAATTGCCAGTACTGTAAATAGGTTTTCAGGCACTCTCTCTCCTCCTCTCTCTCTCTTCCCCACTTCCCCCCCCTGCTTGTAATCTTCCCTTTGGCAAAAAAGAATTGCGAATAAACCTAGTGAGCTTCTGCCTGAATTCTGAACATTTTTGACTGTACAGAGCATAAACTGCTAAAATCTAAACCACTATTCAACTTACTGGGAGTGTCCTTGATGCAATCATTTTCCAGAGGTGTAGTCTGGAGAGACTGCACATTTTTACATACACTGGCTCATTGAGGTGACCTTTTTGACTCAAAAGAGTATTGCAAGGGGGGGATTAGTTCCTAGATATCTCCAAAGAAAATTTTAGCTGCTGTTTTGTACAGTAGTTCAGGTGTTGCTATTGTTTGCCTCCTCTCTGCTCCCTCCTTTATTTTCTCCCTCTCTTGTCATAGGGAGACATGCTGTGTGTTAGATGCGAAAATGGCAGTTTTGTTGAAGTCTTCAAATCAAATTTACCTTGTAGCTTTATTTTACCCAGTGGCAGATAGAAAGTAGGGCTCAACTGTGCCATTGCTGCGTTTGTCTTCCTGCAGCAATGAGAGGTCTGTGTAAGCAGGAACCTTTGCCCCCTTCCCAGGAGGGTGTTGCTGTTAGCACAGATCTCTCAGTCTCCCCCAAAAAAGTTACCTCTCAGAGACTACCTGAGCTCAAGTGCAGGTGAGTGCTTCTTAATGGAAAAGATTCATCATGGTGCCAGTGCAGCTCTGGTTGTTCTGTCCTGCTCTTTTTTGGACTGGGAATTGATGGAATGAGCTTGTCAGGTGAAGGAAATAAGACAGGAATTTGTTACAGCAAGGCATGTAGCCTCTCTAATTGCACTCTATCACATGCAGATAGGAGCTCTGACACTAAAGAAAGATCAACTCACCCTCCTTTAACAAGCGTTCAAGTTACCCAAAAGTACTGGTTGCTTGTGAAAATGTGTGTGTGTGTGGGGAAAGAACAGTGGGCAGACACAGGCTTTCTGCTGATTTTATCAGCATGGCTCTGCCAAAGTCACTCACTCCTGGTTGTGAGGCACTCAGATTCTGATTCTTGGATTACTTTCCTTCATCTGTGACAGTGCATGTTGGTTCTGACAGAGCAGAAAAAGCAGACAGTGCTTTTTCTATTTTGTGATGTGTTGTTCATAGCTCTGGCAAATCTCATTTTGACCTGAAGTTTTTTTTGCCTTTCCTGGTTAGATTCTCTCTTGAGCAGTTACTGTCAGAGCAGAAGTAGGAATTGTCAAATGGCATCTAGAATTGTGACTGAAGCCAGAATTTTCTCTGTCCTCAACAAATACACAAGAAGTGGACTGCGGATACGCAACATGGGAGTGATGCTCCCAGCCTCTAATAGCTAGAATTCCCCTAGCATCCTAAAAGACCTAAAGAACAGGACTGACAGATTAAGGGCTGATTTTAACCTGTCTAAAAGTAACAATTCTGTTGAATAGTTTTCTCTATTAATTGGAGACTTAGCATCTGTGATGGCTGTCAAGGGGGTAACTGTCATAAAATGTATGGTGTGTCATTATAGGAGAGCAGAGGTGTCTTACAGAATGGAAAGTTGGAGGCAGAAAGAACGTTTTATATGACAGCTGAGAGGTGGGAAGAAAGGAAGTTAAAAGTGGATTGAATAAAGGCAACAATGGTAAAAGCAGAGTTTAGTGCAAAATTGGAAAACCTGGAGTTTTGTAACAAAACTGTCTGCCATCCTTATCTTTGCCAGTGATATCTGTGGTGTTTGCAGGTTCCAAATTCTGTCTGTGTGTCTATCTATGAGGTTATCTGTGCACTTTTAAGAGTTCGGAACATATCGATGCTCCTCCTTTAATCATTCTGTGGGTCTGTCTGTTTATTCTTGATGTCTCAGCTTCCACAGACAAGTGACTGTGTGACTGAGCTTTTATTAAAAAAATACATTTTTAAAAATGATTGTAGGGAAAAGTGTCTTGCCTCAAAAGCATGAACATGGAGGGGTTGCAGTGCTGATCTTCTGACACTGCAGTATTAGATCATGTAAAGCTTTATTCTGATCCAAGTGGCCAGCTGGCCAGAACATTGCATGCTGGGATCTGTAGGTTTTGCTGGCCATATGTCTGCATTAAAGATAAGCTTGTTTGCTCTGGTCTAAGCAGACAATCTGCTCAACTTTATGCACAATTAGATGTGGCCTTTCAGCTGCTGGCACACTGCCAGCGTGGTCCTTTCTGCTGCATGCAGTTTGGAACCCTAAACTTACTATTTCAGGAACTAGGGTTGTGGCAGTTTTACATATGCTTATAGATAATGGAATGGCAAAGCAAATAGCAATAATTCCTAGCATGCCTACAGCATTTTCACTTGATCTAATGTTGTAGAGATATGAAATAATAGTCACTTGTCAGGCATTGATATGACGGGGAAAGTGAAAATAGAGGGTGAAGGTTGATTTTACTGTGACCGTGGTATCAGTCCAGACTGTGCTCCACTCTGCAAGGGTAAAGAAAGGGGGCGACAGAAAGCCTAAGGCACTGGTGTAAAGTGGAAAGCTTGGGAGGATGTGAGACAGGGGTGGAGAATGCAGTTCTTTGGCGCTTTCAAACTACAGTTCAGAAAAGCACTAACTTGACTCTGGGGGTTTGTTACAGATTACTGACTCAGATCACTTTGATATGGAGAGAAGGGACACCGACAGGACACTGTTAAAAACTGACAAACTGATGTGGGTGGGGAGGTATGTCTAGATAGGAAAAGATATGAGTAGAATTAGGTTTTATATGAGAAGACTTTCTTCAAAAGTCATGGCTCCCAGTCAATAAATAGCTGCTTTTGGCTGAAAGCCTACCACAGTTCACTTGTGGAATAGGAGCAGAAATTAGAATTTAAAAAGACACATAAAAGGAAATGCAGAAAGTTTGGAACAATTAATGACTTATATAAATTGGAATTTATAATGAGTAGAAAATGACAAAGGGAGCCAGAATAACCTGGAGTAGTCCATGACAACGGTAAGGCAGATTTATTTCAACTATATTGAGAAGAAAAGAAAGCATAGTAATGCTATTGGAAACTGTCACTAAATGGTGATGGTAAAAAGGCTGGTAAGAATGTGCAAGGGCAGCAGTGCTCAATATTTTTTTCTGGTTTGTTTTTGGAAAGAATATGGACTCACATTAAACAAAGACAATAAAATACTCTTTCAGACAGCTTTCAGACTGTTTGCTAAGAGAGGGAAGAGTTAAACAACCTTGTCTGTGAGTCAAAAGAATTCAAATGGCAGTCAAATAAGTTACTTCTGAAATCATTATCTCAGGAGACTTGGGGCATACTAACCTTTAATAAATCCCAGCATTGCAGAATTTCCCCCCTAAACTTAATCTTCATTAGTAGTTGAGATACAGAAATTGCCAAATGGATGTATTTCTGGAAGGGGTCAGAAGGGGCTTCAGCTGTGACCAGTGCTAGTACTGATATTCTTCAACTTACTTATAAATGATCTAGAAGTAAAGGATTGGTGGAGAGACAAAGAATGACAAGGGCAGGATAGATACAGAGATCTGGAAGACTCGGCTTACTTAAATACAGTACATTTTGATGTAGCTACCTGCAAAGTCACATATCTACAAGTAAGGATTAGAAGCCAGACTTTTAGATTTGTATTCTGGAAGCTGTAGCTCTGAAAACAAATCCAGGCACATCCCACTGAACAGCAGGTCCCAGTCTGATCCTGAAACATTTGATCTGCAGATACATAAACAAGGGCGTAGCAAATAGGAACAGGGAGGTGACTGTATTTTTGCATATACTGTTAGTGGAATCAGGATTGGATTACTGCACATTGCAAAATTGGAGAGTTGCAGAAAAGATTCAAGGGCTGGTGAGAGACATAAACAGTTCAATCTGTTTATCTTGTGGAAAAGACCATGAGAATGGCTGCATTACACTGTGTAAATACTCTGTGGAGTTTAAGTATTAGGTACTGAAGATCTATTTATTATAGCAGCGAAAGGCATAACAGGGATCAGCAGCTAAATATTATAGCCAGAAAAACTAAAATGAACAATGAAATTATTACGAGCTAGCAAGAGTAATGGATGTGCCTCTGTCTCTTGGTAGCTTAACATCATGCTGGATATCTTCCTGGAAAAGGTGTTTCATCCAAATGCAAATACAAGTTGATAGTCCCAGACCCGAGCAACTGAGTTCAGTTTAACGGGCAGTGGTATGTAGGAGTCCAGATTCCTGGTATGCCCGGCCATAAACTTGATGACAACCATGGAGGGTGATGTTTAGCTTGGGCTTCTTCATTGTCAGTGACAATAACACAAAGGTGACAATGGATTCCTGAAACAGTGACTGTAAGTGCAAATCAACTGGCTTGCTTTCTGAATTATGATTCATGAGGGCTCAAAAGAGGACTAAAAAGATTCCCGATTTGCTGCTGTCAATTGTGAACGATAATCTGGGGAGCTGAGACCTCTCAGATGTAATTGCTGACTCTAATGCCAGGAGAAATTTTATAGCATCAATCTAAATGGGTATAGAGTGGCAGGATGCATCACAGTGAGTCTTGTCTACTTGCTGTTTAAGATTAAAGTAGAGGAAAAGTGCCTAGACAGAAGATAATTTCAACTCCTTTAGCATTTTGACTGTGGAGGAAGTGACAGCCACTTGGTCTGTAGCTCTATTTCTTCATCTGAAAGTACAGTGGTTTTGGAGCATTCCTTATACAGCATTACAGACAAAGGGATCTGTGGCCATTTCTTTGGCTGAATACTTTGGGCACTAGCCTTTCTGTAAACTCGCTGAACAGTAGTGTGGGTTAGAACGCTAACCTCCTGTCCTCTAAGCTTCATTGGCACACTCTTTATCGGTTTAGCAAAAGCTGGTGCTTAATGTGCCCTTGAAGATAGAGGGGTTGCATTTCTAAGTGGGAGATAGTTTCTGTGGACACTCTCAAGGGCCATTTTGGTAGCCCCACTTGGCTGTCCCAAAAGCCCGGGTGCAGGAAAGAACAAGACCAGGAGGCACAAACCTGCTTTATCTCCATGCATTAACACACCTATTTAACTCCCTTTTGGCCCTCCCCCCTTCCTCCCCTCCCCGGCCTTCAAGGCTATTAATCCCCTATCAGCCTCGGACTCCAGCCATTTGAAGAGCCTGTGTCTGCAGAGGTATTTACAGCCCCAGCCCGCCAGCAGAGCGCAAGGGCCCGTTATCAGGGCTGTAAGACAAATGGCTGCCTATCTCCCCAGTGGCCTTGCAAAATCCAGCAAAGTGCTATGCTGTGCTGGCCACCTACTTTCACCCAGCCTCCCTTCTCTGCTAACATTTCACAGATGTGACCTGAGCCCTCCCCTTTCATTGCTTAACAATAAGCAGCACCTCCCCAGCTCTGTGAAAGCCGAGAGCAAGAGCACTTTACTTCTTAGCCTGCCAAGAGCCACACGGGGACAAGGCTTTTCAAGCTGTCTCACTGAAATCCAAACTAAAAGACTCGTAATAAATGAGAGGGCAGTGCTTCATGTTCGTAAGGATAAAAACAGGTAGCCAAAATGTAGACTGAAATATCTAGCATGGCTCACAGCTATCCTTATTCCTTGTTGGATTTATCCTAAGGCTTGGTTTATGTGTGAAACTGAACTACAGTATCCCGTGGAGTTACCTGACAAGTGGTTTTGACAAACAAGCCTTAGAACAGTGTTAGAGAAGGAGTAGAACAGATTAGTGTGCATGAAAACAGTCGAATTTCAGATCTGAAAACTGAACCCAGAAGCTGGCCCAGTGGGTTATTAGTAAAAGCATTGGTACCTGAAGTTCTCTGTTAAAACTGAAGTCGGCCATCCCCAGAAATTTCAGGATGGCTCTAGCTGCTGTCTTCCAGCAGGGTGCACTATGGTGCCAGCAATGTCAGTGAGCACAGAAAGGAAACCACAGAAAAGTAAAACAGAAAGAAAAGCACCAAGAGCAGCATCAAATCGAGAAGGTATGGCCTGAGTTTCTGGACTGTGTATGATATACTGACCTCCTGAACTGCAGGTATAGAGAAGATACTCTCTCCCTTCCAAACTAAGGCAAATTCTGGAGCTGTCACTGGGTTTTTCAATAGCTTTCTTATTATCATTAGCGATCATAAGCATGCAATGGACATACACAAATACATAATTGTGTCCCCTACATCCTTCAAAAGTAGAGGCACTCTTCATTTTTGCTAGTGATGTGTGGACTGGGAAGCTTTAGAGGCCGTTAAAGCCATTGCTGCAGTGACCCAAGAGAGTTATCTGGGAACAAGACAATATGTCACTCCCACAAGCTGGGGTGCTGCCAGCTCAGGAGTTCAAGATCAGATTGGAACCTCTCATGTGGGAGCACAGTAGGAGGACTCCAGAACCAGTCAGTATTATAGCTTTTGACTATCTTGATTTCTGGAAAGGAGACTGTTTTCCTTGGGCTTTGTATCTATGGTTAATAAAGCAGTGCATTCACTGCTTTTGGGTCCTAGATCTATATCACCTCAGGGGTCTTGTTTAATCAGAGATCTTGGATGAGTTTATACTGGAGCAGGGCTGCCCATCAACTGAGAGCTGTGGTGGAGTCCTTTGCCCTCCTGACTGCTCTAGCGAAAGAATGAGGACAGAAGCAAAGACTTCATAGCTACTATCCAGGGATTGTATTTAAAGTTTCTTTTCCCCTCAGTGAAAGAAATCATGACCCACCCTGTCTCCATTTCAGCTCCTGGTTCGCTGGATATGAAAAGGAGATGAACTTCTTGCTGAACTGCTGGGAAATGCTGGTAAAGCCTTATAGAACCAGAAGCTGTAGTTTTATCACCACATCAGTCAGCCTTGGCCTAACCCTTTCTCTAGGGAACGATGAAAAATTACTTGTGGGGGAAATCCTAGGACATGCTGTGTGTCACTGAAGTCAAAACGAGGTCAGCTTTTCCTAGGAGCGATCAGTCTCTGAAGGGGCTCCACGTAATGAGTGGCAGCTCCTGCCTGCGCAGCCGTTGGCATTGGTGCCAGCCCTAAATACAGTTTTGCTTTGCTGTTTGCTGCTCCTTTGGCCATGGAGCTCTTGCAAGGAGGAAGTCAATGGGCATTGTCTTGTTTCACTGTACACAAATATCATATGGATGGAAATTGTGCACACTGAAGGGGTGCATGGCTGTGTGTGGAGGGAGAAGGACAAGGGACAATTTATCTGTGGGTATATTTGTAAAGCAGTTGTGCTGTGCAGAGATGGCTAGGCTATCCCAGGCATTGAAAGATGCTCAGCCATCTTTAGCGTTCAGAATTAGCTTGAGTATCAACACTGCACTGTGCTGTGTGGATATGCTCCATGGGACAGTCTTCTCAGAAAACTGTAAACTCTTTGAGTAATTTGGTCCAGAATTCATACCTAGTTTAGCAGGAAAACATCAACAGTTTGTAATCCATGCCATCTGTTCCTCATCTTAAGCTCTTTTAACTAGCCCTGCTAATTTGATGATGAGGTAGGAAGTATGACTGGGGGACTGACAGGGTTTGTGGCCTTGCCCCTCCTGCAGGAGAGCAAATTGGATGTGCTCTAAGCATTCAGTGGGTTTTGAATACCAGCATCGACTGCTTTGTGTTCTCTCAGAATTCAGAGATCAATGTGAGGTTCTTTGCCCCTAATCCAGCCCCTGTTCATCATTATCACCTCCTCAAAGTGGCCAGTGCTTTGTTACCAGGAAAGGAAAAATCTTACAAGGTGGCCATAATCTCTTCTGAGAGTCAGACAGATATTCTCCTGTGGGTAAGAAAGTGACAGTGACCGAAAGCTCTAGGGGGAAGCAGGCTAGAACAAAGCTGTCCATTGCAACCTTTCATCAAACTGTTAATCTTTCTTTCAAAGACATCACATTTGTTTGGTGACAAAAGCCCCAAAGAAGCTGAATTGAGCCTGAAATCCTGTAGCAAGATTTAGAGGAAGCGTCTTTCATTTGGAGCAGGGAGGGGCGAGAGACTCCTTTTTCTTCTTACCAGCCAATGGGCTCAGAGAAGCCCACGAAGGTGACGGATTAATGCAGGGGCTCCCCAGGTAGATGCTACGTGACTCCTGGCACGCTCCAAAAACGTTTCCACAGCGACCAGCTGAACAAGAAATATGGAGTGTGATGAGATCCAGCATAAACTTGCTTTGGAAGGAGGGTGATTTGCCACTGAGCAATTTCTAAATTTACTACAGAAGACCCAAGACACAATGATCTGTACTGTAGTTGTCAGAATACAAATAGCAGGGATTTTAATCAGTTTTTCCTACTCCTTATAAGTTTTGATTGCTTATTGTCTTGCTGTTTCCTCCAGTGCATAGCCCCATTCCAAATCTTTGTTCTGGATGCTTTCTGTGCAGCCTGCATCTTTTTCTTAATTAGAATATTTTTTTTTTCTTTTGTTTTATCAGGTGGATTTAGGACTAAGGGGCAAACTAACAGGGCTATAAGAGAGGCTGTAATTTGATGTGTATTCTGTGCTAGCTTTTTCAGTCCTTCACATCCTCTGCTGCTCATTTATATCTGTGTATTGTCCCTTCTTTTGTGTTGGCATTGCTAGCTGTGCAGCCAGATTCCAGCTGGAAAAACATTATTTTTGTCTAATATATTTTTTAGTCAGATCATTTCACTGACCTGGCTCACTGAGCAGTAAATAAACACTTTTGTGGTCTCTGTGATGGAAGAGTGATGAGGGCGGGAATAAGGGTTTGAGGGCAGAGGCTGCTTCAATTGGATTAAGCAGCACTGTTGTCAGATTTCTAAGAATGGCCTGAATTTCACCCAGTACTTGGAGGTACCTGAATGCTGTGCATCTAGGACAGCACTGCAATCTCTAGTCTTCCTTGTCAGCAGGAAACGGGTTCTTCATGTATAAATGGCAGGTCCAGGCCAGTCTTAATCATTTCTACTGCAGACACGTTCCCAGTGGGAGAGAATAATGGAGAGGAAAAGCCTCTGAAGTAAGATCATTTTACTTTGAGGTTTGGGAATGGTTGTATTTGTGTGTCAAGGACACGGCAGGCATTAGGACCACGCAAGAGCCACTTGGCAGCATTTGACTGTTTGTAAGCTGTGCTTTTCTGGCACTGGAGGCTTTTAAAAATAGTACTGAACCTGCAACCAGTCTGTGTTTTTATTTAATTATTATTAAATAGTTATACGGGGAATTGGAAATATTGACAGCAGTGTTAACATATGGGGTGCAGGTGGTGTGTCAAGCAAATGAAGGAGATTTAGTTTGCAGCCAGTAAGTGGCATGAAGGAGTTTGGGCCCCACATAAGAGTGTTTGGATGTGTCCTTATGGCTGATAGGCTGTGCACGAAACGTCCGTGTGGCACAATTTGTTGAGAGCCAAACCACGGTGACCTTTTCTCACAGCTGCTCTGCTTTGCAATTTGTCTTTGTTTGCTACAGACAGCAAATTAGAAGTAGGAAGCTCTTCCCAGTTTAGGATTTTATGCTGAAGTGAAATGGAAGCTAAATCCTATGGGTGTAGTGAGGCTTTGTCAGAGCTAAGTGCTTGGAGTCACACAGCCAAGAGGAGCTGCTTTTGCAGAGTGAAATGGTTATGTCCTTCTCTGGGTGTTAATATTTGTCCTATAACTCCGTACTTGACTCTCTCTCAGGACTAACTGCAGGAACATACCTTGTAACTTGCTCTTGTGGCAGCATATTGTGTTAACAGTAAGTGCAACCACGCTGTAGCTGCTTTTCCCTTGAGACTTTTACTCCTTTGAAGAGGAATTGATAATGTCACTTTTATGACCCTCTGTGAGCTTTTGTGATGTGGAGCCTCTCTATCAGGCTGTCTAGCTCTTAAGGCTGTTTCTTCTCAAGCTTGCACTAAAATGAGGCATTGCTGAATCACCTCCAAAGCAGCGTTATAAGAGGTCACACTGAAAGTGGACCAGTTACGGCAGGAAAGTTCTTCTGCAAACAGCCCTCCTAAATGGATTTTGTTTAAAAGCTCATGTCTCATGCACTCTGTTGCCTCTGTGGATTATAAGATTCAGCCCATAGCTGAGGCAGACATGGACGATGAGGCATGGATTTCTATTAGCGACTGGAAAGGAAGAAGCAGCTGAGGAGGTTGACTTTTGAAATTCAGCCCTGGTGTCCTGGCAGCTGTTGAAGGGCCATAAAAAGGCAGTGGTTTAACACTGGGTGAGCATCAGGATCTTCAAAGTACTTTCTTGTTTGGGAAAGATGTAAGGAACTCCTCAGAATTCCTGCCTGTGTTGGGAGGGGTGGAGGCTGCAGCCTGGTCCAAACAGGGAATAGGAAGCTCCAGATCTTCATCCAGCAAATGCTTTTCCCATGCTCTTTCCTCCCACACAGCAGCTCCCTCCCTTCCCTTCTGGAGCAGCAACAGGCAATAGTTTCAGCACAGACAGTGCTTGGCTTTCTTAGGTTTGCTGGGTGCAGCTTAAGAATTAACTTGCTCTTTTAAAAAAATGTATTTTGAAGATTGGGAAACTCACCAGAGCAGTTACTGGTAGAAATCTCTAGCGTGAGAGCAATGACCTCCAGTTCCCTGCACCTCACTGAGCTTTGCATGATGAGTTAACTCTGCTGCCTGATTTAGGGGCAGCACAGGCTACAGCTCACACGTAGATAAAAGTTAAAATCAGTACTTAACTCTAGGAAATTGAGATTTTACTTGCTGGCTTCTAGTTCTAGTTGTATTCCCTCCAATGCAAATAACAGAGCTTTAAAATCTTTTTTTCTAGACAACTTTTATCTAGGAGTATTGGTGTACCTTACAGATTGATGCTTTGAGCTTCCCAGCCTCCTAGTAAGAGACATATTGTCTGACATAGGGACTGCCATGGGATATTCTCAGCCAATGTTAGAAGGGATTTGAACCCAGCAACCTACTTCTGCATTTTTATAGTAATATGGACCTACAGCTACCTATGCAATGATTTTACTCCAAGAACTATTTGCGATAGCAGGGAAGTTTAAAAAAAAAGAGAAAGAAAAAAAGAAGGATAAACCTAGCATTTAATTTTTATAATTCTCCTCATCTCTTTTTATATTGTATTATTAAATGCATTTTTAAGACTTTCTCTTGAAGGAGAAAGAAGGTATATTCATTTTGAGCCATTATTTCATATTGTTCATTAGGTAGTGATTAAAGTGCTTTTAGAGTGATTTATGACATCTATATTTCAAACTCCTACAAGAAAGGTGGGCCTGAAAAAGCATCTTGTTTGAATATTGTGAGATTTGAGCTGTGATGGAGAGAATACAACTGCTTTGGATCTTTCCAAGAGAATAACTTTCTCCATGTCTCACGAGTTCAAATTTTGTTTTCTGCACCATTTCCTCAAATACAGGTAATATGGTGAGGTATGGGGGGAAAAAAAAGTATGGAGACAACAGGCTATAATTTCTTCCTTTAAAGAAAAGGACCGAAGAATCCAGGTAAGTTCCAGAACTTTAATGTGATGTCTTCTAAGAAGACACACCAGCATTTTGTATCAAATGCAGTTTCTGAATGGGTTTTGTGCGTTGCAAAATCCAGTTTAGAAAAAGTACGTTGAATAAATCATCTTTGATAACTGGGTTAGAAAAACGTCCCCAATGATCTGGTTAGTAAAAGGTGGAAGGTGGCACTGCTGCTACTCTTTTGCTCTGCAGAATAAAGAGCAGCTCTAGGACTAATGATCATTCTGGCTGAAAACAGGAACTGAGTGAAAATGACATTACAGTTTGCAGCAGTTTCTTGTAATCTTTTCCTGTTCTCAACCTTTGTTGTGCCAGTCCAGTTGGAACTGGCCTTAAGTAACCTGCTTGCTTTGTTCAGGTCCTCATTTCACAGAAAGACCTATGCAGCATCAGCAAAACTTTATTGTCCATATTTGCGTAGAATTAGATGCAGAATGAAGGGCCAGAAAAGACCTAGAAAGTTTAACAATAATAATATTCCCCAAAGGTCTCACATTTATGAAATGACAAATATGAGCCCTTTGAGAGTTTGCAGCTTGGACAGATGCTGGGGAAATACAGCAGCTGCACATGACAGCCATCAGAGATCTAGAACGAAAGTGAATGGAGGTGTCTTCAATTACATCTGTCCATTTCTGCCAGGTGTGAAGGTGCATGGGAAGTTCCTTTGATCAGCAGAGTTAACTGCTGATGAATATTCCACTGAGATTGATAAGCCTGTGTGTCACTGGGTAAGTGCTCTGAGAAAATCATGGATCCATGTACTCTACTGCCTCAGAGCACAGATATGGGAATTTAATCATGTTGAACTTGATTTACTCTATCCCCTCTGTGAACTTGTCCAACAAAAAGATGTTTGAATCTAGATATAATTCTAAGAGCATTAATATCCCTGTTTACCCTCTCACCTTTCCCATTTGTCATGCTCCAGGCATCTCTTTCTGTTCTTCATAAATACTTTGGAGCACAGGGTTCATGTGTGTACATGAACATATATATACATATACATATACATGTACACAGGCTGTTGGATGCTTCCGGTATGTTGGGAGGCATTAGCAAATTAGATAATCCCTGAAGGCCTTCACCACCTAGCAAGGCAAGGCACAGTCCTATTCTTGACAGACTTGCTTCTCAGAGGACTGGTCCTAAATCAAAGACAATGAGAGTTCCTCATTCCATTATCTTGTTGTCGGAGAAACTTTTCCCAAAGTTTACAGTGTGTCATCCTCCCCTTTCCTGCAAACTAACCTGCAGCAAGAACTACCAGTATTTAGATAAAGGGCTTGCAGATCATTTCTCCAAGTTCAAGCTGCGAGAATCCTGTACTGGGAGCAAAGTCAATTCAAAGGAGAAATTGAGAAAGTTATTGGTCACTATTACATTTAGACCTATTTGCTTGCCACTTGTTACTAAATACCTCTATACACAGTCATGCTACTACCACTGGCAAATGCTGAAAACTTCTAGAAACAAGGTTCAAGAAACTGAAAGCTTGTCCTTTTGACAGTAGATGGCTGTTAGTGCTTCAGTCACTGGATAATGTCTTGTAGTGAAGTATTCTTCATTTGGGTTTCCATGCTATCCAAGTGGTGAAGTTTCTCAAGAACATGCAGATTTTGTTGGAGACCCATTCAATCAGAATTTGTAATCCCAGCGGCTGAACCATAATATGTATTTTTACTCCAGGTATGAAAAAGATCCAGACTAGTTTGTGTGGCACTGGAGAGACTGGATGGGAGATTCGGGTTGCCTTGTATGTGAAACCATTGCTTGTGAAGACAGCTTGTGTTTTAACTAGGACCTGCTCAAAGAATGTCACAGTGCAAGTAATGTTGAAAGATGGCACACACCTGTATTGACCCTCCCATATCAAGTAGTGCTCTGCTTTACTGGGATCCTAGCTGTTTGTCTTTAGTGGAAACGTGGAGTGGAGTGAGTGAGTGAGTTCCCCAGAGCAGAACTCTCCTGAGTCAAAAGACTGTGAAAGTCTCTTCTGTACTTCTGTCTGGCAGCTAGAGTCAGTCTGTCAGAAAGGAGGTAGGCATTCTTGCTCTTCACTGAGTTCCGTGTTTGCACATGACTGAAGAGGGTACTTTGAGAGGTAACATAAAAGATGACACAGGACTTGGGTATATTATAGTATAACAAATCTGTGGAACTTCCTCCTGAAGGAGACATGGGAAACAATGGTCCAAGAAACTTTTGAAAAGTACACAAATACAAAGAAAAGAGAAGACAGAGTAACAGGTGAGCAGCACAAATCACAAGACCTGCTATTACAGTGCTTTGAATTGTGTTACTCCTTTCTGATTCTGCAGCTACCATGTAAACATTTCCACTCAACTTCTTCCCTCAAGCCCTCAACTACTGTAGTTTGCCATGAACTGTGTAAGAGACTACATGTACCACAAGCAAGTATGCAAGAGCCCAACACTACACAAACATAGATTGCCCAGCTAGCTGCTGCCTTGTGGCTGCCAGGCAAGCCTAACAGCCTGTGCTTCCTTGCTGGCAGACCAAACAAATAGCTTCAGGAGCTGCAGTCAACCATTGGACCTCCTGGGGGAGACCTGTTGTAGGAACTTGCGGTGTTAAAGCCTTTCAGCCCTTTGTCAGATGTGACTAAAATTGGCCAAGAGTCACAAGTGAGTGGGAAGGGGAGAACTGGCAGCTGACAGCAATCACAGAAGTCCTTCCCCAGGTTAACCATGACGTGAGTAAGCATGAGTCATAGCACAAATTGATGAGCCTAAAATTATCTACAAGGATGAATATCGCCTAACTGGCCCGGCACATTATGGGCTTTCTGCTTACTCTGGAATTGGCAGATTTTGGCTTTGGGTGCAGATAGGCTGACTGCCTGACTCCAGGCCAGTAGTAGCCTGACAGCTCCAACTGCAATTTTTTAAAAAATTTGGGCGTGCTCCTTTTTCTTTTAAATGGAGATTCAGCAGGAACCTTCTTCCCTATATTGTAGCCTCTAGGCACTACCGATTTGGTGCTGAAGCTGGTATTTTCTTCTCTTGGAAGCTCCTAGCCCTCCAGCATTGAATCCAAGCCGATTCTTCATCCCCCTCCCCTCTGGCATAGTTCCCAGGCTGTCATGTCAGATGCAAAATAAATACTCAGTGGCTCAGAGCTCCTTGTATCCAGAAGAAACTGCATTTTCACACTGGCTCTGAACCTCCTCTGCAGAGACAAAGCAAAACTAATGTGGAAACTAATCCCTTTGCCCCTACCACGCACATCCTCTTCAATGGTGGAGCCAAGAAAGACTGAAGAGAATCAAACTTTTCCGTAAATTTCTCAGAGATAGGAAATACCCTGCTTTTCACTTTCTCCCTCTTTCCCAGTCACTATATCAGGAAAGCACCTCTCCCTACTACTAATGCTAAAAGTTTATTTTAAGGACAAATTTCATACCTATGTAGGATTGCTATAGCTAATCTTGGCTCTCTATAGCTATTAGCTAGACCAAGTAGGTGGCAGAGCTTGTTAGAGTAACTGCTGCCCACTCAGAAACAGCCAAGAATAGCTGGAGCCTCTCCTGGGGATCAACTATACAAGTCTGGAGCTCAAGGGGTCCCTTCCTGTGACGCATATGACATTACCATCATAGCCATGGAAATATGCTACTATGTGAACTGAGACACAGACATCTGGAAACAAGGGCAGCCTGTAGTGCTGAAGTGACAAAAGAAAAAAAGAGCATCGAGGTTGCTGGTCTCCCTGACTTCCCTCTTTTCAGGTGTCAGAAACGCCAGTGCAGCCTCGTGCACTGTTAACTGGTCAAGCAGAACCCATGGCAGTCCTTCTTTCAGCTTAGGGATAGCTTGTTCCAGGAACGCTGCCTCTTTCTCTTGCCCAGTGATTCACTTGCACATCTTCTCGCACAGGCTCCTGGAGTGTCCAGTTAGAGAAGGGAGGTGCTGTGGTCGTGCTGCGGAGCCTGCTGTGGCTGGGACTGACGTTCTACCATGTCCCAATGACCAAGCAATATGGCTACATCTACTTTGGCACTGGTGAGAAGAACGTGGATCTGCCCTTCATGCTGTGACTCCCCTGTCTGCCACAAGGACTCAAGAACTAAAGAACATTTTGATTTTATTGTTAGGAGATTTTTGTTTACTGCTTGTTCTAATAAATGTGTGAAACCTCTGCTCTTTGAGCAAGATTCTTTTGTACCTGGACTCTGGCCCTGATTCTTTTGTTGGGACTTCACTGAATCCAATCCAGATTGGATTCCCTGTAATGTGTCACTGCAGATCCTTTAGATAGTAACAAATGGCATTTTCTTCCATAACAGGTGAAGCTCTAGGTCAGAAATCAAAACTAGGCCATCTGTCTGATTACAAAGACACCTTGTTTACACAAGAACTAATTTGGAGACAACATGAACGAATACCTGCTGTCACCCACGAATGACAAAAACAGAATTGGAGTCAGAGTAGAAAGCAGACAGATACTGTAAGGGATCTGTACTAAACCCTGAACTCTGGAAAGGCATATCCAAGAGAGGACAGTATTTAGTTTTTCAGATGTTAGGTTTCACCAAAATTAGAGGGGTCATGGAATCACAGAATATGCTTAGTTGGAAGTGACCCACAAGGATCATTGAGTCCAACCCTTAGCCCTGCTCAGGACCATCCCCAAGATGTGTTTTGTAGCCCCCAGAAAAATACTGAAGAAATGGAACCAAATCAATAATGACCCTGATAAATTTAATGAGCCTTTCATACCAGGCCCATAAGCAGCAGTGGACAGTAGGTGGAAGGTGCATATGTGTACTATACAGGGAGAGAAACGGTGCCACCTTTTATTACAAGATGGACAATAAGGCACATCTATCAACTCCAAGCTATGCTAGGAAGCAACCACATCACTGACATGGAAGACTTATGACAAATGTATTTGCAAAGCGGAAAAAACAGGCCAAGTCATCAAGGATGTCAACACTGTGTATTTCTCAGATCCAGGAGTGAAGCACAAGCCAGGAATCCTTAAGGGGATATGTAAGACACATATGCCTGTCTGCCACAGCCACAGGTGTTCTGCTGCAAATGATGGATAGTACAGATAATAATAATAATAAAAAAATTAATGTCAGTAGTCATTAACAATTTCTGTTCCTGCCAAGGAAACCTAGTGCTGAGGGGACTTTTTCTTCCATCAGCGTTACAGCCCAAATGGTGCAAATCTGAGTTGAAACACATGTTAATTGGGAAACACCATTCACTGACAGAAATAGAAGGAAACATCCTTTCCCAAACCAATACGTGGAACATAAAGAAACAAAAGCCTTCAGATCCTTTCTGGCTTTGAGGCAGAAGTCTTTGCCCTTTGCTTTCTTCAAATCATTCTGCACACTGAACTTTGCTTTGATGGATCTTGTATTCTAGAGGAACAGATCACAGCTGGACACAATATAGAGTACTAAGGATTTGGAATAAGAAAATTGGAGATATTCACAAACTTGGAAAAATAAAAAAGCAGACCAGTGCAAAACATGTGCTTACTAACTATGCCAGTTCTGGCCACTAGTGGTTTAAATAGAGAGGCTTTCGTGTATATTTTACATTATCCTTCAGCAAAGGGTGTCCAATTGGAAAGGGCTTTTTGCACCACTTAGGGCCCCTCTTCCAGATGGGCTTTGCAGATCTGATGGACCAGCGGGTCAGGTACCTGTCAAAACAACACAAACATGTTTCAGTTGGAGGTTGATCACTGAGAAAGGGTTTCAACTGAAGCAGGAGCAGGCCTATTTATAAAAGGAATAACCATGAGCAGAGCTCTCTTAATTCAGAAGGGACTACTGGAAAGCAATTTTTGTTTGTTTTGGAATTTCTAAGCTCACCTCTGTACTGAACCCACTGGCACCTGCTTGACTTTCAGTCTCACAAAGCAAATCAGGTGTAGTCTCCAGGCTGCTGGCAAGTTGTCCACCTGCAGCTAAACTAGAGTGCCAAATCCCATCATTGCAACTAAGTCCAAGATTAAATGCATTCAACCTCTAGGGGAAGTGTTATTTCAACAGCTGGTCTCAATAAGGTAAACTAATTACAAAGGCTAAATGCTGTGAGAAATAAAGTCTTTAAAAAGGGATTAATTTACTTTTGGGGGATAATTGGTTATTTCTTATGCATGGAATGGATTTCTGGCCTAGTCTTGTATTTTCATATGTCCAAATTTGCTCTAGTGTTCTCTGTACAATAGTATTGTTGCAGCTTGCTGGTGCAGGAAGTCAACACCAACAGTGTAAGAGGTATTAAAATGGAATTATCGTCACAACTACAAATCTCTGTGAAGAATAATGTCTGGCAAATATCCTCTGTTTTTTTACCATTTGAAGTTTTAGACCTGGCTTTGCAAATAGGCAGGGGATTTCAGATCCAGAATCACTTACTGGAAATCTTACCCTGTGACTGGGTGGCCTGGAGTTTTGTTAGGCTTTAAATCTTTTGCTACCAGTAGAGAGGGGAACAGAGGTCCTTAGAGAAAGAGGAGTCTTTTCAGACAATAAAGATCCAAAGTAAAACCCTAGCATAATCTGCACAAACAATGCTCCAACAAATTAGAATTTGGAACAGACTGATAAACTTTATCCAGAGATGTTTGCATGCCTCTGTTGAGTAATCCCATGGTCTTAATGTAACCTCAATCAGTCATCCTCTCCCCAAACAGCTTTGTTACCTTTTATTTGCATTGTGCAAATATGAGATATTAAGAACTTTGGATAGAGACCATGTAATGCATTTGTTTGAAGGCATTTGGGACATTCCTAAGAACTACAAAGAAAGCTTGCTATGCCAGGCAGCTACAGAGTATGCAACAACCCATCTTCCTAGCCCTTTTATTCCTCAGCACTCCCAAACAGCACAAACTGAAAAATTAATCACATGTGGAGCTTCCTGTCTCTGAAATGAAGCCACTTCCAAGATGCTTTGCTTTTGCTTTGAGGAGTTTACCATAGTTAAAACACGTAGAAGCAACAGCAGGAGGAGTCTGAGTGACGACACAGAGCAAGATCCAGCTACTTCTTCTCCTATTTGTGCCTTCAATTAGTCCCTTTTGACCTGTAATGCTATGCTCATGCATTAGTGGAATCCCTTACATAACAACTTTGGGACAGGAAGTAGGAGAGAGTCTCCTGTCTCTAATTTCACATGCAAGGAGAGTTCAGAGAGACCAAACGCAGGTCCCTAGTTCGGCATCTGGCAAAGAACCACAGCAAGGCAAATCCTCTGGGAGAAGCTGTGGGGGTATTAGACGGGCACATGGGTTAGGTCCTTCTTTTCATATTCCCCTTGCTGCAGGGGGACAGCTGTAGCACAAGTTTTGGTATTGCAAGACTGCACTTACAGCAAAGGAGGAAAAAAAAAATCCCAAACTGTTTTAATGCATCAGTGTGCCAAGTGCAGTTCTGGTCACGTGTCCACACGATTACGGGAAAGTGTTCCCGTGATAATAAATGATCTCACTGGGAGAGAAGTGAATGTGTGAATGTGAGATACACATCAATGCTGTGTGCAGGTTTAGACAGACAGTGGCTTTTTAAGAAATCCCTCTGTTTCTGTGTGGGGGCTGGAAGTGCACACCCCAATTCTGCATAGGAAGGAGGATTTAGTAATGGCCTGATTTTAAAGCTTTTGTTATTTCTCTTTTGAGCAGGTCTAATCCAGCCCTCTGGTCCAGGCTTTTGGCTTCCTTTGGGGACTGCAGGCTGGGGCTTTTCATTGTTAACTGAAACAGACATTTGGACGCTTTCCCTTCCTGGAGCACATTTGGTTTTAGGGCTTTTAATACTTGCTTTGTCCTAAACTCAAACTTGTCCTATTTTGTTTGCTGGGTTTTTTTGTTTTTTGTTTTTTTTTTTTACCTTGATTCAGCAGTGCAAAAGCCTGATCCCTGGGAGCAGTCAGTCTACAAAGTTCCTTTTCCTCTCTGACTAACTCCAGTTCCTACTGTCTCACAGACTTTTTTTTTCCAGAGAGTAAAAACAATCCACAAAACTCACATACGAGAGCTTCAAAGGCCAGCACATGGGACTTTTTTGCAAACTCTGCCATTCATGTAAGGTAGCGTACACCCCCTTTTCTAGCCAAGTCTCTCAACTTTTCATTGTATCCAACAACACAGTTTGTCTTGGGGAGTTTTTATAACCACCTATAAACACACACTGATGGATGGTCTGAGGATTGTCAGAACAGACTCTCCACGTGGATGCCAAATGCAGCTGGTCCGCTGTCTCCTAACCCATATGGGCTCAGTGTGCAGAGCTCCCACTCTGGGTGCAGGGGGACAGAACTGCCAGTCTTGGGAATGGTGACTCACCTCAGGGCTCTGCTTGCCCCTGAGTATGGTAGGGTCCTGAGCAACAACAAGAATCCCTACACTCCAGCTGCAAAAATGAGTAGTTTGGATGAACTGTGATGGAAATCCTGATGGGATTTCCCTGATGGGAAAAGGCAAGATATAAGCAGGATGGAAACAACTGTGGTTAGTCTCCTGCAGTCATTCTAATAGCCTAAAATCTCTGTAGCATGTGGAAGTCTGTTTCCATGGATTTTATTTAGTGGGCAGGAGGGCCCCGAAGTCTTCCTCCTTGGAGGTTGCTACTTAACTCCCAGGAGTAGGCACAGGGCTTCCATGTTCTGGGTAAGGGAAATGGGGCAACTGCAGTCCTGCACACAGCCCAAGCAAAGGCCATGTTGGTGCAGTTCAAGGCTGAACTTCTGAACCCTCACTGAACTTTTTCAATATGGCTTTTGTTTGGATTAAGAGCAGAAGGCAGAGGGCTACAGACTGCAGGAAGCACTCGATCAAAGTGCTGGCGAGACTGCCTCTTCCCTGCCACATCCCTTCCCACGACACCTCTTGGCTTTGCTCACCTGCAACCTTTCTAGCTCTTTGCTTTTGAATTCACATGCTGTGCACAACACAGTTTCCACGCAGATGAGAGAAACCACATGCTGGTGGAGTAAAATGCTGATAGCAGTGAAACCAGATTCTGCTCCCAGGGATGAGAGGTGTCCACAGAGACTGAGAACCTTGTAATTCATGAAGGATTCACATGGAACCTGCTTCTTTCCTAACACACAGCAACTCCTCCAGCTCAGGTGATGGAGGAGGGATTAACTTGGATATTACCTGTGCCAAGTTATGCTCTTCCAGCAGGAAATTGAAAATGGAGTGGTAGTTGAGCACTCAAAATCAAGTACTCCATAATCTTACAGGCACCTCTTGCTGACAGAGCTCAGACTCAGGGAACCTGTAAAATCCCCTAGTCCTTTTGGAAAGGGTGTGTGCAACAACTTTAGAGTGTTGTGCTTTAATCAATATGTTGGACCTGCCAGAAGAAAATGAGTGCTATATTCACGTTAAGAGAGCATCTAGATACTGTCTTGAATTCAGGGACTGTTCTGGATTGAGTGTTAGTCCACATTACCCATGTGACAACCTCCATGGTGAAAAGAAAATCACTGAGCTATTCAGGTTTCCATTACCTAAAGGAAGAAGTTTGACCTACAGCTGAGCTTGGCTGTTTCCCAATTGGTTCTAGTGTGTAGTGTCCTGCACACACAAGACTCTGGAGTATGCGAACAGTCTGTCACCCTGCACAGTGCTGGTGAGATCACTGAGAACTCCCTCAGCCTCTTGGGCTAGTGAAAATATTTTGTTGCTGCAGCACTTAACTGGAACATATCAGGCTGGAGCATGAATGGATGCAGAAGTAACAGCAGGAAGTTATGAAAGGGAGAATTCAGGCTGAGGATGAGGGGTCAATCCTTGGCAAGACAAATTTGGTTGTGGAACCATCCCTTGGAAAAAACTGCAGAGAAATCTAAGGCATGCAGAAGGGAATGTCCAAAGTTCCTACAATTGAGACAATAAAACCACTTCAGAAAATAGAACAGGAATTATGCTTTTTGGAAAACATCATTCAATAAGCACCAGAAGAGCACCTTCTTGAGAGGAAGAGGGGTTCTGTATGATAAATGCACACTTCACAACACTAAATCAACGACAGGTCAGCATGCCTGATCCTTGTTAAAACAAGACAGTTTGCTGATAGTTCCATATGGCGGCATGATACCTTTTAATCCCAACTAGGTGCTAGCCAGTGCATGCCAGATTTGAAGCAGGCTCACTTTAATCAGGGTGACCATGACATGGGCCAAACATCCTGGCCAAGACAGCCACAAATGCAGCAAATTAATAGCTGAGGAGTAGCTTTTCTGGTGCTTTCTGGTGCTGCATACATTAACACAGCTCCTCAGTCCTTCTTTGTGTACTTCCTTAGCATCTTTGCCCAGGAACCATAGGGTTCCTCCTGTGCAGATGGTCTGTACGTTGCCTCAGGGACAAATCAGTTTTTCATCAGGTTGGTTTGTCTCTCTTTTAGCAACAAATGAAGCTGCTCTCAAAAATACTGACACAGCCCCGAAAGAAACCTGGCCAAAGGGAGGACCAACCAGAAGTTTGCAAGACTGGAGAGAAATGAAAGGGATTGCTCATCCAAATGAAGTATTCTGCCAGACTTCAGCCAAGCAGGGGTTGCTGCTGTGAGTCTACATGCAGTAAGTGAATGCTGAGGTCTGTATTACAGTAGAGGTACTGGGCTTTTGACTCCCACTCCAAGTTACATTTCCCATGATGAATCGCCTTCAGTCTCAGGTGGTGTGAGTGGAATCAGTCCTGAAGGTTATCTCAGGTTTTCATCTTTGTCCTGGCACTCTAGCAGCTGATGCTGCAGTCTACCATCAGCAAGACATTCTTCAGCTCAGTGTAACTGTAAGGCAGGCAGTCCCCCGACGGTAGGAATACTCACAGAATTATGTGGGGTAACATCTGGAGCAGACAGTGACTTCTCAGAAGTCCCTCCCTTACAAAAGTGAAAGATTTCTCAATTCAGAGCAAAGAGACAAACAATGGATTGCTTATGGGGTAGGGCAACGAGAGGAATTTCAGGGGAGAAGGGTGAGCACACAAAAGTACAGGTAAGACTGAAACACTGCCCTTCAGCAGCACAAAGTTTATTGTCCGAGTCTTGACACAGAATACACCTTTACAGTGTTCTATCTATTCTTTTCAACCTGCACTTCCTTATTTTAGAATGGTATAGCAGGAACTGTGTCTTCTGTATGCAAAGTTTTCCTCCATGTGCAATGCAAGCTCTGATGGCAAGAAAATAAGTGCAGATGAGAGATGGAGAGCAAAAGGGAGGCCATGTGTCTGGGAATGGCCTAAATTCTCAGTATATTAGATATTAGTAGCCACCTGTGAGGACTATCCGTCTCAGTTTGCCACCTTGATCCTAGTTTATCTTCCTCTCTGTTTGCTGGCTTGGTGCTTCATGACTACTTTCTTTTGCCTAAGTAGGACCAGTCTCCTGTAGAGCCAAGGAAGTGATGTCTTTTTTTTACCTTTGAGAGCACCAGTGCACAGCACTGGGCAAACTGTTGTTCCAGGATCCCTGGCTCCCTCAGAGATCAGGTAAAAGATTCCTCAAGCAGCTGGTGGCAATTCAACAGTTCCAGCCATCTACAGCATGGGCACTTCCATCTGCTCTTAACTGGTGAGAGTTATTCTGGAGGGGGAGGGGTGTAAAGAGCATATTTCAACACCACACACAGAGCAGACACACTAGTGGAGCGAGAAAAAAAGCCATCACTGCAGGAAGAGATGGAAAGTGCAAGGGCTGGATAAACTGATGTTAAGGAATGTACATTACCCGTGTTCCCATCTTGGAAAAGCTTTAACAAGGGGCCCAAGTGTATTATGAGGCCCCACTGTTTCTCCCTGTTGGCATTCCCAGGGCTACAGCAGCAGTGCAAAATGGCACTGCTACCTCTCATCTAAGCACAGTGGTAAAGATGGTTAGAGCAGCCAATATAGCAATCTCAAAAAGAGATGAAACTCAAGGATTTGGAAAATACATCACTTTGTGTAATAGCTCCTATTACTCTATAGCCTACTATAGCTATTCCTATAGCCTACCTGCTCTCTGTAGGCTCTCTGTAGATCCTGCTGATCCCTTCTTGAATTGGTACTTAAAAATCCAGCAGACACAAACATAATGAAGGAACAAGCTAAGTTCGGTGAGCAGCCTGATATTATACCAAACAGGTTTAGAGGATGACCCAGTCATGTTCTCATGGCATTGAACAAAGCAGTTTGTTCTACTCCAAAGTCCATACCCAATTCTGCCCCTGTTCTTCTCTGTCAGCTCACCTGCATTTGGCAGCACCACAGGTTGGGTGCTTCCCAAGTTTACTACAGACTTACAGGAAGCTTTAGAAACAAGTACAGAAGTAATGACAAGGTAAGCTTGGACAAGTCATTTATGTGGGAAACTTTTGATAAGAGCTCTGGCCTCATTCCCAAAATAAGTACTGGTTGTATGACTTCAGCATGTAGGTACCCTTCAGGCTAGAGGAAGGAAGCAATTTGTTACTCCTGCCTTATGTGGTGCCAGCTACTGCTCCAGAGAGCAATGAGGGAAGTAAAGGTGGGGGTACACACAGTCAAAACTCTTACAGAACCGCAATGGCAAGATTTTGCAAGGCTCCAACACACAGAGCTTTCCCCTTCCACCTGGCTCAGAAGAATCATGAGGGACCAGGAGAGCACTCCTGAAGTACACCTGCACTCTATCCTGGTTTTCTGACTTGTTTGTTTAGTTTCGGGCTCACCACCAAAACTTTCAGTTTGATTTCTTGATCCTATTCTCTTGTCTCCACCCAGACCCCAAAGCCTGCCTATTTCAATGCTGTTCCATATCCTCTGCAACAGCTCTGCTCTTTTTTTCTAAACTCTGCTTCCACCCTGCTTCCTACACTCCCTCACTGGGAAGAGAAAAACAAGGGTGGTGTAGGGAGGGACTAGCAATGCAACAGGAAGAGCTTGGATACTAATTTCCAATTTAAATCTCTTAATTTAAGAGGTGTAGCACACCTACTTGCATGTAGAATGTATCCGGAGGTATTAATTCCTTGTTCTCACTAGAAGTCTATGGAACAATTTGTAAGAGTCAGGGAATCAGACGTGGAGTCCAGCAAGTTACTGCACTTACCATTTCCAGTCTCGGCCTGCTAAGCAGGGTTGCAGTGTGAATGCTAACAAGATAATGTGCTCCACCCCACAGCTACAAGATAGACAACAGCTACTAAAGAATCCCCAAGGCTCATAAGACACAGGAAAGAAGTTATCACAGTTGAAGTATCTGATGGCTACATTATGCAGCATGCCAGCATCTAAGGGACATTTCCAAGAACCTCTCTCAAATCTCCACTGCAGAGAGTCAGACCTGAAGTGCAGGAGTCTCCAGCCATCCTCAGCCCTGCACTCCAAGCTCTCCCAGCAATGGACCCACGGCCTCTGGTAACCCCATGGCTTGCTAATGTGAGGTTCATACACCGCTCTGGCATCCCCATGGAAACCTAGTGTGAGGTTATAAACAGGGGATTAGCACCTCCAAGTGCCCAGCACAGAGCAGGAGGTAGCCATAGGCTTTCCCTTCGCCCACTAAAGGCCAGGGGCCATTGAGGCTGGGGAGGGGAAAGAGACCCTGTTGTTGCATAGGAAGGGTAGACAGAGGGTGAATTGCTGACTGCAGGAAACGGGGATGGGGCAGAAGGCAACAGGCTTGTGATGGGCCCCTGCTGGCTGCTCGGTCCCCCACTCACTGCTCTTACTCTGCCTGGGCACCCTCCTGCTGTTGGGGGGCTAAAAAGGCTAAGAGAGAAGGCACTGCTCAATCTGGAGAAAAGAAGGTTCAGGCATGCCTTACCAATGTTCATAGTACCTGAAGGAAGGGTGTAAAGAAGACAGAGGCAGGTGTCAGTGACAGGACAAGAGGAAACAGGCACAAGTTGAAATGAGAAATTCTCCTTGAACATAAGAGAACACTGTCTCACTATGAGGGTGGTTCTCTGGAACAAGCTGCCTGGAGAAACTGTGGAAGGTCTATCCTTGGATATACTCAAAACCTGACTGGACATAGTCTTGAGTAACCTGCTCTATGTGACTCTGCTTGAGTCACATAGCTTGGACTAGACAATCTCCAGAGGCCCCTTCCAGCCTCAGCTAATCTGTAGTGCTGTGACTCCATCTCTGTGGTGTCCTCCTGTGACTGTCTTACTGATTGTTAGTGATGAGGAGGCGAGCACGGCTGAGGAAGGGTGGGTAGACCCTAATATGTGTGGCAGTTTTAATCCTGTGTGGATAAATGGTTTGTATGAGATGTGGCTTGCCCTTAAAAGACTGGCTAGAGAATATTGTGACAGATCTCACTTCTCCAAAATGCTATGAGTACTCTTTATAAACCCTGTTGCCTGAGGCATGTTTTACCCCATTTCCTCTTCCAATCTATTCCTGAAAAAAGGAAATGTGGAAAGACAAGACTACTCGCCTGTTGAGCTTGGGTCTCTTGGGAATATGACCTTCAGGAAGTGGAGGCCTGTGGTTTGGCAACAAACCTGAAACAGAAAAAGAAAGGTGTGAGAATATTTTGCAGCGCCTCCTTGCTTCTACAGCATTCAGAAGTCACATTACACCTCGTAAGCCAGGAAACCCAGATTGCTACTGTGACAGCACAGCAAAAGTTCAAGTACAGCAGAAAAGGTATTTTGTCTTTAGTCACTGCTGAACCTGCACCTCAGCCAAGACAAAGCTGGGAGGTTCTGCTGGGTATAGGAAGGAAATACACACCAAAGACATTGTCACTTGGGCTCACTGGAGAGGATTTTTCAGAGGACATAGGGCACTGGTGTCCAATTACATTTCATTTCCAGGATGGAAAATCTGACTATTAACATTCTCAGTCCATTTAACTTGGGTACAACTCAAGTACCAGTAATAAAGATCAGCACAATATTCTGACTGTGACAACCTGCGTCCCAGTCCCAGGGAAAAGTAAAAAAGCTGTCACACGGCAGATGGTAGAGAGTTGTGTGTTACTAAAGGGGTAGGTAAGCTTACACTAAATCACATCATTTCAGAAGCAGGTGTTTAATCATTAGTTAACAGAGACTGAGCCACTTTCCAGATCTTTCTGCAATGGTAGTTTCAGGTACAGGGATAAATGTCTGCTGCCATGGTAGGAGTCAAGACACACAGTAAGCAGAACAAGTAGTCTCTGCTCCATCACCCTGTCCCAGTATTTGGACAATAATGAGTTTGCTGGGTGACTGGACAACGACATCTCACTGAGCTATACCTACTGGGCAGGAGACCCCTCTCAAGGGGTTCTGTAGGTACTCCACAGTAAAGGGTTGTCTCAGGTGGAGGCTAGGTACCTGCACGGTGAGCCATCTGCACACAGACAGCAACCTTCTTGTGCTCCTCCAAACAGAGGCCTGTGATCCTTCGTGGCAGCATCCCTCCATCAGAACGGATAAACTGACTCAGCAGCAACACATCCTGACAGAGGAAGAGAAGGGTAAACCATCAGTGTTACAGCTACCTTAACTGCTGGTACTCAAGGTGTTGTGCTGACCCTTGTGCTGTGTACAGAATTCAAAACAATTCAAAACAAAACAGTGATTCTTTCCTGCGCATTTTGTCTGCAGCTTGACAACAAGTGGCTTTTGCTTGCTGTCACTTTCTGCCTGCCAGCTCAGCTCAGTAAGGTCACTCAGATGGCTTCAGTCTTCCCCTGACTTCATTAGTGTAAACACATGATGTCAGCTGCAATCTCTGCTCCTTCACTGTTTCACTACTTGCTCCAAGATTCTTGCTAAGATAATGTGTCCTAGGTACTCAGGCACAGTTACACAAGACCCACAGGTGGACACTGTTTACACAACTTGAAATGCCATCACAGCTGCTATCCTAAAGGTCACAGATACATTAGACCACTTCTGGTCCCCTCCTTGTTCCCTCAAAGCAGGACTGTTCTCTGCTATCTACTTCTCAAACTTCTGTCCAGTTTCCCATAGTAGAACTTCCCTCATGTCTCTCTGGAAGGGTGCAGAGCAGGGCAACGATCCAATATCTTGCACGAGGAAGCTTTTTGTAAGAAAAGAATGTGTGCTGATGAGAAAGGCCTAATAGGATAAATTGCTGCCTTCAGTCCTTCAACTGTGCATGCATCTTAATAAGATGGGGCTGTGACAGCCATGTTGGATGGAAGGAGCACTCAAAGCATGCTGAGGGTTCATCTGTGATTCAAGAAAAATTTAGACTACACTGCTGTTGACCTTTCCAATTCCTTCATTCATGGCTAGGCTTCGCAAATGAAGATTTGGGAAAGGCTCTACCCACACTTGCTGCCAGCGCGCTGGTGGCTAAAAAGGCCAATGCGAGGTAGACAAGTCCAGTTGCAAAAGGCACAGCAGAAAGACTCCTCAGGTGGTATCGACAAGACACGGTTCTTTCTACGTTGTCTTTTCTCCTCAAGAGCGATCCTGCGTGCTTTCTCAAAAGAAGCAGCAGCGTTATAGATAGTGTGTCTCCAGACCTCCCGATTGCAGGCCAGAGTAGACCAATGATCTAGAAATGTAAAGCATTCTTAATAAAAACAAAATTAAAGGGATCTCTAGGATCAGATAGTATCACAGGGCTGGAATGACAAACTTTTAAACACAGCAGCACCAGCTGTTGCATGAGTGTCCCATTAACTGTACACAGTACAACAGCCCAGGATTCAGATATGTGCTCTCCGTTTCCACACACAGCACCAGTGCAAAGGTACCTCTCAGGCCAATATAAGAAGGCCCCCTTGACATCCTGATGTCAGCATAAGTTGTCCCAAAGGGCCTCTGGAGACTCTCTGCTTGTTTTTTCCCCTTCTGTTGACAGACTTGTTGCTGGTGAGAGTTTACTTCTCCATCACTACTGTAAATATGTTCATAGTTGAGGCAGCAGAACCATGTAGAGGCTGCCTGCAGTCTGAGGGGACCTGCCACTGAGAACTCAGACAGAACAAGATTTCAAATGAGGCATGTCAGAACGCTACACCCCCCTGTCTAGGGCAACAGGCAAGAACAAAGAGTACTTGTTGCTTTTCACGTTGGGTGAGCCTGTTCACAGACTCACAGACCTGCTCTCATCCCCCATCTTTGCTCTTTTACAAAGAGCTCCCTGGAGCATTCCTAGCTTCATTTACTGCCCTTGCAAAAGCAAACAATCACAAGAGAATATAAAATGAGTATTCAGAAATCTAGCTAACTAGGAATTATTCATCCACCTCCACAGCACCAGACCACCTCAGCTGTGAAGGGGGCTGCTGGAATTTAGGATGGCCTTCTGGTAATGGCCAATTCTGACAGATGCTGTCATAGAATCATAGAATTGTTTGAGTTGGAAGGAACCTTAAAGATCATCAAGTTCCACCCCCCTGCCATGGGCAGGAACACCTTCCACTAGACCAGGTTGGTCCAAGCCCCGTGCAACATGGCCTTGAATACTTTGAGGGATGGGGCATCCACAGCTTCTCTGGGCGACCTATTCCAGTGCTTCACCAACCCCACAGTAAAGAATTTCTTCCTGACATCTAATCTAAATCTTCCCTCCTTCAGTTCGAAGTCATTTCCCCTTGTCCTATCACTACATGCCCTTGCAAATAGTCTCTCTCTGTCTTTCTTGTAGGCTCCCTTCAGGCACTGAAAGGCCACAATTAGGTCACCCTGAAGCCTTCTCCTCTCCAGACTGAACAATCCCAATTTTCTCAGCCTTTCCTCGCAGGAGAGGTGCTCCATCCTTCTAATCATGCTGGTGTTTCTCCTCTGGACCGACTCAAAAGGTTGATGTCTTTCCTGTGCTGGGGACCCCAGAGCTGGATGCAGTGCTCCAGGTGGTGTCTCATAGGAGAAAGGTAGAGGGGCAGAATCACCTTCCTCCGCCTGCTGGCCACACTGCCTTTGATGCAGCCCAGGACACAATTGGCTTTCTGGGCTGTGCACACACATTGCCAGCTCATGTCCAGCCTCTCATCCACCAGCACCCCTGATTCCCTCTTGGCAGGGCTGTTCTCAATCTGTTCATTCCCCATCCTGTACTGATACCAGAGGTTGCCCTGACCCAGGCGCAGCACCTTACTCTTATTAAACCTCATGAGTTTCCCATGGGCCCCCTTCTTGAGCTTGTCCATGTCCCTCTGCATGGCATCCTGTCCTTCAGGTGTGTCAGCTGCACCACTCAGCTTGGTGTCATCTTCAGGCTTGCTGAGGGTGAACTCGATCCCTTTGTCTATGTCATTAATGAAGGTATTAAATAGCACTGGTCCTAGTATGGACCCCTGAGGGACGCCACTTGACACTGATGTCCATCAGACTCTGAGCAGCTGACTACTACCTTCTGGATGCAACAGTCCAACCAACTCCTTATCCATCTAACAGTCCACTCATCAAATCTCTCTCTCTCCAATTTAGAGAGAAGGATGTTGTGGGGGACAGCATCAAAGGCTTTACAGAAGTCCAGATAAATGAAATCTGTAACCCTTCCCTTGTCCAGTGATGGGAGTCACTCCATCATAGAAAGTCACCAGGTTGGTCAGGCAGGACTTGCCCTTGTGAAGCCCTGCTGGCTGTCTTGAATCACCTCCCTGTCCTCCATGTGCCTTAGCACAACTTATAGGAGGATCTGTTCCATGACCTTCCTAGGCATGGAGGTGAGCCTGACAGGTAGTAGTTCCCAGGGTTCTCCTTTCAATCCTTTTTAAGATGGATATAACGTTTCCCTTTTTATAGTCACCTGGGACAATTGTTGCATTACAAGTGTTACAGACACAATTTAGAGGGGTTTTGTTTGTTTTGGTTTTTGGTTTGTTTTTGTCCTTCCCCCCTCCCCTCATTCAATAACACCCTCACTAATACCATCATGACACATAATTTCCCTCTTCCCTCACCTGGCTTCCTTCCTGCTTCTACTTGTTTACAGTGAAATGTGTTCAGGCTGATTTTCAGATCTAGCTCCTTTGAAAACATGGCACATTATGAAGGCTCACTGACATTTAGACCCTGACTTTAGTGTCTCACTGACATCAAATGACTTATCGGGCACCCTACAGAGTGATGCTGTATCCAAAGAACGAGAAAAGCACAGCTGAGCAACAAGCAAAAAGCTCCTGGGAGGCCGTCGATGGTTAAAATGGAAGTGGAGTGTCCTCAGCCCAGCTGACACATGGCCTTGCCAAGGAGAACAGTAACCAGGGAACCAGATAGTGCCAGCTGCATTGGTAGAAACTGGATGGAGGCCAGCCAAACAGTCCAAGGTCACTGACCTTCAACCACTCCTGAAATACACTGGATTGGATTCAGGAAAACAGGGCAAAACTTCATTCCCTTTTTTGCTCTTTTTTAGCCATCTGGTTCTTCAAATGACCAACAGCTCAATTTGCCATTTAGGACATACCACTTCCCTGAATGAAAAACGGATGTTCAGCTCCAAGTGCCTAGAAAGAAAAAACCTGCTAGACTTTGCTACTAGCCTGCTGCATTACTCTGTGGAGAGGAGGCAAAAAGGAGCCAATGGCAAGTTGGAGGCAGTTCCAGTTTTTGCACTCCTGAAAGCCTAAGTAGGCCACAGGCTCTTGTGAAGGGCGTGTGTGTGGTCCAAGTGATTTCTCAATATTACTACCACACCTCATGGAGTCACAGGCTTGTTATCAAATGTTTCCATGCAAAGGGGAGAGGTGGGAAGCAAAGGGAGATAGTCTTTCCTTTTCTCTCTGTGGGAGAAAAAAAAAAATCAAGAAAATCTGTTCTCTGTTATGATCTCTGACCAACAGTGTCACCAACTGACCAACACCCTGGTGTGGCAGTCATTTCTTGACTGAAATCATCTATGTCTCAGCTGCTACAGCTCCAAATCACAGTCACGCCATTCGGCTTAAAATGCTGCACACTTGACCGAAGGTTTGTCCATTTCTGAAGATCCCCACAGTTAACAGGCCAGGTGCTCTCCCAAAGTACTTGCACAGATGTATCTTACCACTGGGAGAAAGCACACAGGTACAGCCAACTTCACTGGGCAGCTGTGGAGGGAAGTGAACAAATATGTGGAGCGGTCAAAGAAAAAAATGTCTGGCAAGTTCTCATGGTGCCGTCATGTTCCATGAAAATCACATTTTGTGCTAGTGGACAGCCAAGCCTGTAACCACGGATTTGCTTTAATCACTGGACAGCTTCCATGAGGCTGGACTCAGATTCCCACCCCTGTGATCTGCAGCATTTGATGAAAACAACTTGGATTGAATTAATAATAGGCTAATAGGCAAAGCTTAAAGTTTGGTTTCCCCTAATTGTTGCCAGAGCAAGATGACATATTTACTGCCTACTCAAACTAATGATATCTGAAGTGGATAAGGGGGGAAATGAAAAACAAGTTTAGCCTTCACTTCTAACAGGACAAACTTGCTAAATGGAATGCTATATACCGCATGTTCTTGTGAATGGATGGCAACCAAAATGCGAGGCATCTCTGCATTTCAATGTCTGCAGTCACTTTGAAAAGCAGGATCCTTGACTGCTTATATGTGATTTATTAAAACCTTAATTTACCATGAGAACAGTTCTGTCTGTGCAGACAAATTACTACTGGGCTGTACTGGACAAGTCCACCAGTCATTATTTCCAGTTATACAAGAGTCTAGTTTTGCCTTTCTCTCTTACTCCTGGGAGCTGTACACCATTCTCCAGGCATTTCAAAACCGGATGGTAGTTTTCAATCCAGTTGCATCCTTATAATGACCAAAATAATTTTTTTATCTCCAATGGATGTGAAAAAAAAAAAATCAACTGAGATCTCAGTTTCACTGGACGGACACACATAGACCACAAACTGTGGGAATTTATATCTTAAGCTCTGTTATCCTGAGCCACAGGAGAGGCTAAGGATTGAACTGGCAAAGACAACTGCAGCCCTCCGCACCACAGCTGAGGCAGGTTGGAATCATGACCTGCTAGTGCTCACAATGCCTGTTCAGTTGATTAATAACTTTGGAGACACTGGTCCCCCAGTTCTCTGACAGCCAGAGTAACTCATTATGCCACTACTCTAGACTGTGCTAGTTGCACATGACAAAAGGAAAGTCCTGTGAGGTCATATTACTCAGCTCCCTCAGGGGCTAATTCAACACTTCCCTTTTCATAGTGCCTCATTCAGTCCAATTACAAGCGTCTCAAGCAAAAAAGCTCACACTTTCCCTTCTGTGCAACCGACTGATCTCAGTTTATCAATCTCAAAGGAACCACTGTGATCCATCCATTCTGATCTCTTACCAAGCACAGCTTATAGGTTATGCTCTATGAACTAGGCTGTATCTTTAACAAAAATAGTCGTTCTCAATTTACAGACATTTAGGACAATTAACCACCAGTGAGTAAATTGTGCCACTGCTTAACAGCCCACACAGTTAAATGCCTGCACTTTAGTATTTAAGCATTTCAAGATTCTGCTGCTCATCACTGCTGCAGCAAAGAAAATAGCAGAGACCACTTTAGTGCAGAAAAGGGAGATTTTTATTCACCTTTACATTTAAAATCCTGAAAATCCGTAACCAGTACAAAGCATTCAAAAACATAAGGGACTTACACAAGCAAAAGAAGTGGTCTACTCCAGAACTGAAATTTCTCCTAGTTCTCACCACCCCTACAGAGGGATGCTTCTAAATATGAGGTAAGAAACTTCTACAGTTACGAAATACTAGTTCACACTGCTCTCTTTAACTTTTTGTCCAGGTTCTCCTCTGCTCTACTGGAGTAGTACTGGATAATATATACACTAGATGCATATGCATTCAAAAATTGTATGACAGCTGAGATGGACATGTTCCTAGATTGTCTCTCAGGACCACAATTTCTTAGAAATGATCTTAGCAATGATTCACAAGACTCTGGCTGCAGGATTTCTCCTCACATTTGGTTTTCTCTTGCCTCTATACTGAACAGTAAGAATCAGGATCTAAGAATCAAAGTGAAGTGTAGAAGAAAACTTGTAACCTTAGATCACTCTACAAATACACGTAAAACTCATGTTTTACTGTGTCTGTTGGGACCCATTTCTAATCCTGGAATTCAGACTCTACAGCATCACATTGTCTAAAACCGCTTCTTTGGTTCTTGATGGCATGATTATGTCTACATGCAACAGTCTTCTACCACATACAGCACTATAAACTGAGTCTATATATTAATTTCCAAGTTTAATCCACTGCCACAGCTCATTTTACCCCTGGACATCAGTTTATAGTTTCTCTTGAGTTGTTACTATGTGGTTCATGGAATGCTTTCTGTAAATCTCTAGTTTAATGATGCTGTCGACTTCTTGCATATAAAAGTCACGTAAAGCTGCAGTAACCTAAACAAAGTATTTTCCAGTGTGATTGGTTGGTTTTGATTACACCACCATTCAGCAAACATGAAGAAGAAATGAGTTCGAAGAAAATGCTGTGTTCAAACATGGGTGACACAAAATAAACACAATCTTTTTGTAGTACTTTCCAAACCTTAATGGTATTTGCCATTTAACCTAATTTATTATAATCTGCAAATTCATTGTGTTTTAAGTTTCCCAGGTTGCTGAGAAACCAGACCAGAGAACACTAAATACTCTCCTGCCCACAACTAATTCCCCTGTTTAACATTGCACCCAGCCTGAGTCAGAATCACTGACAATACTCAGATACTAAAGCCTTGATTTCTGCAACACAGGCTTTTAAAGATACTAAACATATTTCATTTACATCTCATATCTGCTGTTTCACCTGTCTGGAGTAATTGCAAGTATTTTGTCTGGCACTTATTGCTGTACTCATGTTCTTCATAACTCATGAGTCATAATTAGTCCTGTTCAATCCATTATTTGTTTTTACTCCTAGCTGATACCATTTTACTTGGAATTTGCAACATTTTATTTACCAACTGGTAATCATCAGCATCGTTCTCCTTCCTCTTTTAACTACTTATTATTTTGCTTGCTATTTTCAAACCATTTGGTGATTCCTTAGGATTTTTTTTTCATGCTTTAAAAAAATCCTGTGAGTGAAGTAATATATTTGTTAGTAATTCCTTTAAGATCCTTCAAGATCTTGGGGCAACATGCAATCCAGACCTGTTGGTCTGTACCTAATTCAATGCTTAAGTAATTTCTACACCTGTTTTTTCCTGTTGTTTTACATTTTCAACATTGCTGTTACTACACAGATATTAAAACATGATTTTTCTTTTCTGTGTGTGCACTACGACTACATGCTTAGTCTTTCTGCAACAAATGTGGCTTTCAGTCCCCTTCTCTCATTAATGGAATTTCTTTCTCACAAACATTTCTTTTCCTTCAATGTATTTATATCTCTCTAATCCTATTGACATTAACTTATTCTGAGTTTTTTTTAGCTCGCAAGGGGAGAACTTATTCCCTTTGTAAACTCTGTGTTTGAATGACCTCTTGTAAAGTTACATTCTGCATCTTCTATCTCACGTTTCTTATTCTAAAGTGTTCTTAACTGTTGTACTTCTGTTTTAAAGTACTACAGGATTTCCTTCCCATAGTCTAGACATAGTGTTAGTTATCCCCTCATTAGTTAATGAACCTCTCATTAGCATTTCCTGCAAAAAGCTTGAATAAAACCTGTTTTTTCTGTTGCAAGGCATGCAAAAAATGTATGCTCTCCTTTGTACTCATCAACACTTTTAAAGGTTATATGAAACAGTTATTAACTTAGTGGACAGTGACCCAATGAGAAATTGTAGTGCTTGAAGTCATATAATTGACTTTTGGCCTCTCTGGAGTTAGAACACACCTGTATCCATTGACTTACTGCTGCATTCCAGTTTGATTCTCCTGGAAGTGCAATGCTGAAAGGCAGCTGGGCACAGAAGAAATATATGGCCTTCCCAGAGCAGATGGCCATTTGTATAATTCCAAATCTCCTATTTGATACGAGTTCATCGTTTTTTTTTCCCAGGAACACCATCAGCCAAGGCAAACAATTACTCCATAGAAAGCTCTTCTCCCAAGAGAAGCAGAGATGGAGTTAAGTATCTTTACTACACCCAGCAAAAGACGAGAGGGGTAGGCTGTGCAGTACGTAGATCTGAGGGCCATCTGATCTAGCTATGAGGTTGGGGGAATTCCTTCATTAAACTTACCACATAATCGTACTTGTGCTTCAGGTTCCAGCGACAGATGGGACACTGGCCAGAGGGGTTTGGAGGAGTTGGTGCTTCAGCATCCTCTATAATTTTCCCTTCAATCTAGGAAGAAATTTAAAGGATATAGTGACCAGGCATAGCTTAGACCTCTACCTGCACCTGTGACTAAAGGAATACTTTCCATGAAGCCCACAACACGTTGATCAGTTCTGTGCAGATGTAAGGAAAAGAGAATCTGCATTCAACTCACTTTTATATAGGTACACCAAGCACTTTGGTACATCTGTGCCACAGACTACGGGGAGAAGAGCAAATCCAGAGGGCACAGAAAACCCTTTGGTAAATTCTTGTGTAAAGGTTACTAAACATAACCTAGTTGACAATCAGTGTGAAGTTCTCATATTCACCCGAATTCTGTTTATTGCAGTACTCTTTTGAAACACTTGAATGTTGTAGTGTCCCTTTAGCCAAAACCTTGAAAACAATTTTCTTCTGGGAATACAAGAATATCACAGAATAGCAGACGTACATTATAGACAAAAACATGCAGGGGCTTGCTAGATTATAAATCACAAAGAGGGCAAATTCTGAGCAAAAGTTAAATTTAAGAAAGCACTGCTAGGAGACATCTGTGGAGTTTGTGGTTTTCTTTTTTTCTTTTTTACATACAACAATATTTTATCCAGTTTAATTTGCTGGACAATTCTTTTTCGAGACTATAAGATGATCTTTTCTACATCACTACAAAGTGGTGATGTCTAACACTCAAGTTTTCTCACAAGTAACATGCAAAGAGATGTAGAAGGTGTGTAAAGGAAGAACTCAACAAATTTGTTTTCTAAAAGTAGATATGTAGGAGTATAGGAATACAAAGTCTATCTACATGTGCATTTGGTTTTTTTTTTTTTTGAGGACTTAGTAATAGAAGCAAGAGCTATCTCAAATTGCAGCCAAATGGACTGAAAAACCAATAAAACTAAGCCTTTTTTCTCCAAAATATTTTGCAAGCTTCCTCCGGTCAAATTAAGATTAAATGCAGATTCTGAGCATAAACTGGCAGGCTCAAACAGTGCAAGCACCAGAGAGTTTGAAAAGAAACCCTGGGTGGAATGCAAGGTTACTTTTAGGAAACCATCAGGTTCTGTGCTGGAAGACCTGGGAAAAGAAAAGCAAGACATTTTCTGTAAGCATGCACAGCAAACTGGCATCCAGCTGAACTGGCAGAACTCCTTCATACTCTGGGTTTGTGTCTTTCTTGTCTGGTGATGGGAAAATGGAAACATAAGTTATTTGTAGTTCAAGCATCTTGCTATCTCAAAGAGGCAGTATTGTCAAATTTTAAGTAAGATTCTTACCTCCCACAAGTAAAAGTCAGTTTTACGGAAACAAATACCTAACTATGAACATAAAATGTAGGCCAGTATCTAATTTTTTATTAATCAGTAAAGTTATTTTTTGGGAAGCTGGTGTATTTGGTCTTGATTCTTGCCAGTCTGGCTTCAGATTGTACTTTGACTATAATTTCATGCTGGAAGTGAATACAGATTCAGAATGCTATGTCAAGATCACTGTTTCTTGAGATAACTTTCAGTGTACAGCTTTAGCAATTATTCCCCAGTTACTGAGGATTTCAATACTGCTAATTCACTCAGTTGCTATTTTTCTGTTAAACAACTTAAGAGTGCATAAAGAGGCTCTACATTCTCAGTATGCTGCTGAAATCCAGATTCCTCTGGGATTCATTCATCTGGTTCATGTCAAAGATTTCCTTCAATACTGATAAAAACAAGGACACAGAGAGATAAGCACAGAAAGACGGATTCAGGAAAGACAAACGGAGAATTGGCAGGATAAATAGAGTGACCAATGGATACACTGAGAAATGTATCAGGCCTTTGGTTTGTCAATTTACACCATTTGTTACAAGACTTTCCTCATCTAGGGGCACTGACGGATCCTAGACTGACGCTAGGATATTACTCAGCAAAAAACCCCCAAATCTCCAGGAAGAATTAGTTTTATAGAGGGCTCTGCTAATGTAATGCATACCTTTTTTACAACAAACCTCAGTTAATGTTTTGGGACTTTGAGATTATAATTTACATCTCCTTTGTAAAGGGATGTAAATTACATTAGGCACTCACTGACTGAGTGAGTGACTGAGCAAAATACATTGTGTGTGTTGTTGGTGTGCACACTACCCCTTGTTTTGATTAGAACAACTTCAGGGCATGCTTGCAAGCTTTTCTCTTCAGGTTTCTGGGCAGAGATTAGTTGCCTGGCATTTCAAGGTAAGAAAAAGATACTTTCTATCACACCTAATATCACACCTTAAACTTGGGGTTTTTGACAGTCTTAAGAAATCTTGTTAGCTGCCCTATGTTTTAGATATATAATCTCTAATAGAACGAATAACCTGCTCCATGCAGGTTTCAAACATGACAATGTCCACTAATACAAATAAGACAAAACTTTTGAGAAAATACATTTTTGACAAAAATACTTAAGACTTTCAAAGGCATGAACAACCAGGTTTTGTCTGTTTCATTAGCAAGCAAAAAAAGCCCATCCCATTCTTATTATTTATGTATATGGAGATTAGCATTTAGGTGCACTGTCTTCTAACTATTCCCAAATTATTCCTTCTCCACTCTCCTTATTTATATATTTCAAGATATCTGTGTTACCTGTCTCCAGTCAAGGCATAGATTGCTACCGGCATAAATAATGTGAGCAGAATATTGCAATCTCCTTGACAATTCTTTCAATAAAGTGCAATAGATCAGATGATGTCAATTACGTAAAATTCGAATTCTACTGCTTTAATCTTTTCCTTCTGTCTTAAAGTGTAGCTGAGAAGATGTTCTTCTTCAGTAGTTACTTCAGAACTTCTGTTCTATTTTCAGGGGCTGTTTCCCTTTAGTATTTAAGGCCTTTCTTTGAAAATACCCCTTTCACCGAATATTTTTTCTTACCATGTGTGTTATAAGATGTAAGCTTTGTATCACCTGCAGTCAGTATGGCACACACAGTGGTTACCAAACACAGCATAGATCAAAGGCAAGAGATGCGCATGGCACACAGCCGATACAGAGCCATCCTTCAGTGCCACATCGTGTTGCCAGCCCACGATGGAATGACAAAGCCACCAGGCCCTCTTTTGTGCCTGTACTCGAGACATTGTCGAGTGTCACCAGTTTAAGAAATGAACCCTCTGAAGAACTGCGGTGTTTTGGGTTCTGAATGCCTCCAGTCAGGGCTTCCAGCTTCACAAGGACTGTAGTGAGGGGTTTGGTGCTCACAGGTGGCTCGGAATAGAGGCACCTGCCACCAGCAGCAGGGCGACAATCCTGACCTTCGGCAGCCAAATCCTCCATTGCTTACCTGCATTCGCAACGCACCCTACCTTGGGTTTGCCTTCACACCCCTAAAAAAAGCGGCCCTTCAGCCCTTTTTTTCTTAACTTTGCTAGGGGGGGAGAGGGAGGGGCGGGCGAGGGGGTGCGGGCATGGACACACACGGCCACACACATGACTGGAGGCTGAAGGAAGGAGAAGCGACAGCAAAGGCAGCTACTGAGAAAAAGGGGTACAGGGACTTACTGTGGTCGTGTTGCCTTCAGTCACCTCCACAACTGAAAAAAAAAAAGAGACAGAAGGACACAATGAGAGTCATTCAGCCTTAAAGAAGTGGTATTTGGGGACTGGGAGAAGGCGAATTACAGTGACCGCAACCATCTCTCCGCGACCGCGGCGAGACGGCGGGGCAGCGGGGCAGCGTGGGGCCGCCCCCGGACTCACCCTGGCGGAGGGCCCGGGCCGGCGGGGCGGCCCAGCCGGTCCCCCAGAGCCCGGCGAAGAGCCGCCTCAGCCCCCCGCACAGCAGACTGGACGCCGCCATCTTGCCGCCGCCGGCGCTGCCGTCACTCTGCTTCCGCCAGCGGGAGGGCGGTGCTACCGCCGCCATTTCGGGGCGCGTCCTCCCCGCCTCGGCAACCGGGGGGCAGGACGGGGCGGGAGGGTCTTCTTCCCCTGCCCAGCGCCTTCCACCCGGGGCTTTCGTTTTCATTAAGTGCCACGTCCGTTCTGTCCTTGAACACTTCCCGGGAATGTGACTCCACCACCTCCGTGGGCAGTCTATTCTGATGTTTCACCACACTTTCTTGTTAAGAAATCCTTCCTGATGTCCAACCTTAACCTTCCCTGGAGGAGCTTGAGGCCATGTCCTCTTGTCCTGTCGCTTGTTGCGTGGGAGAAGAGACAGATACCCAGCTGGCTGTTACCTCCTCTCAGGTAGTTGTAGAGAACCATAAAGCCCCCTGAGCCTCCTTTTCTCCAGATTAAACAACCTGAGCTCCCTCAGCTGCTTCTGATAGGACTTGTGCTCCAGACTGTTCACTAGCTCAGCTGCCCTTCTGTGGATTTGCTCCAGCACCTCAATGGCCTTCCTGAATTGAGGGGCCTAGAACCGGACACAGGACTTGAGGTACAGCCTCACCAGTGGGAAGAATCACTTGCTTAGTCCTGCTGGTCACACTATTCCTGATACAGGCCAGGATGCCATTGGTCTTGGCCACCTGGGCACACTGCCGGCTCATGTTCAGGAGAATGGAGGTGAATTTAGATGTACTGCTGCCTTTGTGTTATGGAAGTCTGAGCTACACTCCTGCCACAGCTCCTGAGTCTCTCCTAGCTCTCCAATGAGAGGAAGACCAAGGGGTGGTTTTGCTTGAACTATATGGCTGCCCTATTTGGATGGGCTCTGGGGTGACTCTCATTTCAAGGAGTATTTCAGGCCTTCTGTGGGATGTGTGAAAGGGGCTTGTTTTCAAATGACCACATTTGTATGGATCCTGAGGTCCCTGCATGTTCCCACTGTGGTTTGTGTATTTCAGCATGTGAAGATTTGAAGCATCATGTTACCAGGATGTAACTCTTGTAACTAGTCTGTTCAGTTTAAACGCTTTCCATTTTTGTTTTAATATCACTTGCCTTTGTCAGGCCTTGGGCAGCTTGTAGGCTGCTGAGAGGTCACTTTTCCCATCATCTTTCTTAGCATGCCTCACCTCTTGGCTTCTTACACCTGCCTTTCGTGGAAGGTAGCCTAGAGGTGCACGCTTAGAGCCAGCTTAGTCTGCTGAGACTTCAGATACCAACAAACAGTTCATCTTAGATGGTAATTCTGCATCTTCATAAAGAGAGTACTTCGGTTGAAGTGTACTCGATGGGAAAGGTCATTCATGGGGTTTCTCCAAGTGTTTGTTTGCATTCTGTCACTTCAGCAAGCGAAAACTAACTGAGTAAATTAAAATCACTTGGGGGTCATGTGCATTGATGGAAAATAATGCCATTCAGTTCCATCAGTGGTCAACAGCGATCATCCGAGGTCTTTTGTACATTTTCTGAGCTTATAGCTAAAATGTGGTGTAAAATGTAAACTCTCACATAAATGTAAAATTTATTATAAAATCTAGTTTGCTCTTCCTGCCACAGTAGGTCTTCCACCTCCATCCTCTTGTGTGCACTTGCTTCTTGTTACAGTCTAGTTTGCAAATCTCTTTATGTGGCAGATCTATGCACTTAACTCTGGGACTTTCCAAAGAAGTGGGAATGAAGGCAGGGCTTCTGTCCAGGCTCTTGTGCTTTATGCCAAGCGATGAAAACAGGGCCATCACGGTTATTCAGAGAGCAAATTGAGTAAGAATGCTTGCCGGAAGAGATCTCTTCCTCTCTTGCTGCTTTATGCTATATAATGATTTCTAGAAGCAGGGTAATCTTTAACTTGTCCAAAATCTTAAACATAAGAGCCAAACAAAATATTAACTGCCATCCAGTCTGGGAATATCAACTCTATGAGGAGAAGGAACATTGCTATGCACAGTGATGTAGTGATGTCACATTTTTATGAGGGTTGGGTTTTTTTTTCCTTTATAAAGTGACTTTTATCCAAGTGGAAGGAGTTTGTCTGCAACAACATAAGAGGAGAGTTTATTCAATGTCTTAAAATAAATGCAATTTCTTCTGCTGGCCTCTTGTGATTGAAAAGGCTAAAGGGGTGGCTTTCTTCATGTCATAGAAACCAACAGTTGATAAGCACAGTGCTGGCTTATCATGGTAAAGATATGTAGACAAAGGGTTACTGGCTGTCCAAGAGTTTCTCCATGTCATGGGACTTTTGAAGCAGATACTTCAGCAGCAGTGTGGCTTTTGGTCAGACAGGAAGAGGCCAGCAATATGGTCGTAGTTCAAATAGAGTAAGTACTCCACTTCCTCGCCTCACCTTTAAAGACGCTGTCTCCAAAGGAATTTATGTGACACATAATTGAATGTAAACAAGGAAGATAATTGCTTTCTTAAAAACCTGCACTCTCTGGATTGAGTGATTTGTGTCCTCTCCCGAGATGTGGTTTGTTTTTTTTTTTTTGGTTGGTTGGTTGGTTGTTTTTTTTTGTCTTGTATTTTCTACAACTGTTAGCAGTGCAGACCATTGAGTCCCAAGGAGACAAACAAAGCATATGCCAGTTTGAGTTGAAGCCCATAATCTCTTTCCAAATTTGGAAATTTGACATATTTCTGATTTCTTGCAGATATTTTTTGAATGTGTTTATTTTATCAAGCCCTTGTGTTCAAGGGCGAAGAAATACAGCTTTGAATATTATGTTCACGTACACAAGAGAGAAAAGAAAATTATTTTCTTTCTGTAAGCCGGTTCAGCCATGGTCTGTGATTTGTCAGCACTGTGGAGGGTCATCCAGTTTAGACAGAACTGGACGTTTCCAAGGAACAGAACAGGATGTCACTGGCCATTGAAGAATTAGTCCTTTTCCTTTTGAATAAAAATTAAACCTGTGCTCCCAAGTGTGAGTCTGCTCAGGAGCAAAGAAGTATCATGTTTTAGATTAGAAACTTATGTCCCAATTGCTTATAGCCTCCAGAGATTTTATGGGACTGTTCTCAAAGAAATTGTATTCCCTTGTTTCAGATGCTTTGGGATTACACATTGTAGACGTTCTGTAAGGCTCTGTTTTCTTTTCATACTAATTTGTGTTCTGTCCTTGTCTGAAAATGTTTTGCCGTGTTTCTTATAATGTCTTACTATTTTCTGCTTCCAGCTACGAAGAAACTTTTCTTGTCCTTTGGGCCTTTTCTGGTCTGCTGGATGCTAATGGATGACATGTATATCTGCTCCAGAGCCTTACCCATGCAAATAGCTTGTGAAGGCTGAGGCTGTTCCAACCAAACATGATTAAAAGTCATAGGAATAGAGATGGAAAAAGCTATTAGGTCAAGTAGTTCCCACACGCACCCCCTGAATCAGTACAGGTTTGTTTCCAATGGTACATTTTTGGTGCTTTCCAGAAGGGGTCAGTGCAGGTCAGCGCTCGCTTTGAATCCAACAGCCCTTCCCCCTTCTTGAAAAATTAGGAAACCTGAATCTAGTGACAAGTAGGTTGCAAAACGTCTAGAATTTATGTTATAGCCTGTAATTTGAAGTTGGGTGATCAAAAGCAGAAGAAATGTGTTCAAGTCCAACAACTTATCATCCAGGATTTTAAATGAGGAAAATTACTGAGCTCTTCAGAATTACTTGCTAGGTATGTATGTATATTAGATGTTACAGATCCTGAGAACTGTTCTGGGGATGCTTAGTGGTAGTGACAGTGACACAGATTCACAGGTTTATCCTGTTGGATTGTCCATACTTAGAAAGCACGTATTACAATAATATTTTGTAGTTACATACACAAAAGTCTGGATAATTAAAATGAAATTTCTGATCATAAAAGACCAAAAAAAGTAACCAAACCCCTCTTAAGTCTAAATAAAGGAAGAGAATAACAATCATGTTTCACTGAAAATACAGTTCATCCTACCCAACCACTGACATACAGGAACTTCCCTGAAGATTGTCCAGTGTCACGAGTCTGTTAGGGCGCAGAGGCTCCTGCAGGGTTCATTGCACGCATGTGAACCGAGTGTCCTGGTCGAGAGTGGTCACATCAACAGGAAAGCCTGGCCTATTCCACACAACAACAGTGTACCCCAAATGCCTGTGTCCATGAAGAAGTAGCAGCTAGCTTCTGAAATAGATCTTAGAGGATGGAGAGAATGGTATTGGGACAAAAATTAATAATTGTAAGTGGGGAGGGGGATGAATAGGTGGCTGGAGATGGTAAGAAGGAAATGCTGCAAAGAGAGCAGAGAGAGATGGCACTCTGGTAGAGGAACGACCGACTCACTTCAATATAACTTGTTTATATTTTTAAGGTTTTCTTATTTTCCCAGTGGATATGGCTTTTTTTCAAAGTAAAATAACCAAGTAATAATTTCATTACGTTTCCTTCCAAGATTTCAAGCTAAGTGTAAACAAGAAAAATCCAGTGGGAAAATTAATCCAACTTCCTTTTTCAAGAGCGCTTCAGTTCTGTTTCTCCCCTCACCACTCTCTTTATGTATTTTCATTGCTACTGTTCTTATACCCAGTATCTGTGGCATTGTTGACATCAGCTGCAATACCTCAGTGATGGCATTTATCAGAGAGAGAAGCCTTTGGGATCACTGAAAAGCACTTCTGATACAGAAATGATAAGTTCTGGGATTTTCAGTGTTTAAAAAATACTAATGACTTTTGATGCTTTGGGAATGTTCCATATGGGCAAGTCAAAGTGATGGAAAACAACTGAAGAACTTGCATTGGATTTAATCTCTGGCAGTTAATATTTGGGCTGCATGGGAGAATCATAAGGAACACAAATTCTGTAACAACACCGTGGCAATCGGACAGGCAGACTTCCAAAGCTTTAATTTTTCCAGATGTTAAGTGCCTTGATTTTCCAGCTCAGGTGAAGGAGAGACTTCAGAAAAACAGACAATAAAAACCATTGGATTTGTAAGGGTTGGTTGGCATAAAGACCACTGCATCGCTGAGTGTTCGGATACCAGTGTGCTGAAACACAATCAGTGCTAATATGCATTAAATGAAGTCAGAGGCTTTATCTGAGACATAAATCAGGATATGTTTTATAAGTTTTAAAATACATTTGTATGTTTTTACAATAAGAATGCTGCGTCTTCAGATGCTTCCAGGCTGCATTTTAACGAATGCCGAGTTTGCCTTCAATAACAGACAAGCTTGTAAAAATGGCGAGGATGAGTAGGAGACTCAGAGTCCGCTGGTTCATTCACATTAGGAGAGCCCTGGGGTGGTCTTTCACTGGGGAGCCATGGAAGCCTGAAGCCAGCTGTCTGCATCACTGTTCTGTGCTGTTGGCTGCAGAGCATAGAGCCTTGACTCAGTTTCTCTTTTTTTGTCACCAAAGCTTGAGATTTATTAGAGAGGCCTTGGGACAACGTAGACAAAACCAGTCATGTTCAGTCCTTCCTTCTGCCAAACTGATGTATCGCTGTAGAAACTGCTTTATTGAGTATTTAGTGTGGACATCTGTAAGCTTCATATCCCTGTCTCTGAGTGCAGGAGGATCCACAAGCTCAGCTATCAATCACTACAGTCAAGAGTTATATGAGACTGGCTGAGTGCAAAGCAGGCTCTACAGCCCCTTCCAGCCAGAGATCAAACACCTAGACTTTTAGTGAAGTGGTATTTTTTAATCAGGCATAGAGTCAAGGCTGAAATAGTTTGCAGGAGAAAGTGCCAGCTGGGTTTATACTTCATGAAAAGAGAAGAGGCTCTGTTATAATGACAAACTTTGCAATCCTCTTCTTGCTCATCTTCCCATTTTTCACTCCATGAGATTGGAGTGGGGGAAGCCCATGCTGTGCTCTGATGTTGGACCATGATGGGACGTGATGGGGAGATCTCCAGCAGGGTTTTACTCTTATGGCTCCTCCAGCCAGATGGCTTCAATCTACTGACCAATTCTCTGTGCTTTGTGTGAGGTCTGCATGCAATTTAAATGGAGCCTGTTCTCAGCTAGTTTTGCCTTTTCTTTGCCCCCCTCCCCCACATGCACATATATTCCCATCTGACCCTTTTCATGCTTCCCCCTTTCTTTAGCCTTTCGGGGAAATTGTGCTGGCACCATACAACAAATATATCAGCTGGATTCGCCTCAAAGTCCTTCAATTTTGGAGGCTTTCGGTCATCTGACTCCTCCGAGTATTTCTGAGAAGAGTGCTCCCTTAGCCAACTGTGCTGTTGATGTAGTTCTCAGAGTGGTATTTCTTTGTGATGCTGCTGTTTTCCAGCTGTTTAATAGTTTAGAACATGGCATTTAACGTACACACCTATGTGTGCCACCACCGTCAGTCCCAGCAGATTTTTCTAATACACAAAGCACTGTTATCTGAACTTCTAATTATCTTTGCATTCTACAAATCTGGAAAATATGCATTTGCTCTCTAGGTTATTTTTTTTAAATTTTCCAATATTGTTCAGCGTGAAAACCCTCAAATATCATGACAAATAAAAGCAGGGAATGCCCTTCTCACTGCATTTTTATCACTTAGCACTAAAATTGCACTGAGTAGTAGACAATAGGAGACAGTCTTATTAGGCAGTCTTGAAAAGAAAAGACAGTAGAAGACAATAGAAGAGTGATAACCGTACAAGACAGTAGGACCTCTCTGTTTTGTTTAAGTCGTCATCAAGCTTGCTTCCTGGACTGGCATGTGGGAAAAAAGATCAGGTGGGCTGGAGTGACAATTGTTGGTCTATTAAAATCAGTTTTACTTCATCCCTAACTGTCTGTGCTTTCTGCTTTGCAGTCTTTTGTGCTGCGTTTTTAGTGAATTCTTTACTTTTATTAATCATCGACCTGGAAGAGGCATGGAGGCTTCTGGAAAGCTATAGTGTTGTCCTCCTTGCCATCAGGTGAAAACACAATATACTTTTGCATTTCCCTATGGCTTCCTCTATGAGTCATAGCTGGCTGGACTCTTTATCTGTTTAGAGACAGATAAAGGAAAAAAGAATTTCCCTTGGGGAAAGAAGGACATGGTAGTATTTTTTGATACTTTCCAAATCTCCTGGTACATTGGACTATAGGATCTACATGGGTCATGTTGTGCAGCTCAAAGAGCTGTTTCACTGATGAGGATTTCCAAAGTGTATTGCAGTGTGGTGCTTTTTGTAATTTAATTTCTGTCAGTTCTTTCCGGGAAAGGCATTCTGTGTCTGTTTGTGTGAGTGACAATGACAACCAATTCCCATTTTGATATCCGAGACATGAAAATAAAATACCCTCTTGAGCCCAAAGACACTTATTTCTGGTACCCTGCAGATCTAGTATATAAACAAGAAGGACTCTGCTTTTGTATGTGTCCCCCCCCCAAAAACCCAGCAAAACAAAACTGTTAACTGTAATCTCACTGAGTGAATCAGAGAAGAACATGAGCTTGGTGTGCAATAAGAAAGCTGAGGCAGTACTCAGCAAAGATGAAAGTGATATTGATGACCATAGTTTAATTGGGTTTTCATAAAACATGCTGTTCTTCACAATTTGGCTAATGCTTGATAGTTTCTTTTTATGAGTCTGGCAAGACAATGAAACTTCAAACCATTTGCTTTGCAACTGGAAAAATGAGCCGGAGAGATATTCAGAAGAGCACTAGGACTCTTTGTCTCTTGTATTAAGGAAAAGAACTTCAGCAGCAAGGGAACGAGAACCTCCTGCAAACATACAAGCACAGTTTAGCAGTAAATCAGCTCAGCTGCAATCCTCACCACATGATATTCTGTAGTTGCCACTGGGGAGAATTCTGCTCATCTCCAGACAAGATTGTGACTTGAGTTAATATTTATTTCCGTTTTTACAGATGTGCTGTCCAGTGATGGATGGGGTGTGTTAACCTTCTACTTTTTCACACCTGGTCCACACCTGTTTGGGATCTCATTCCGTGTCCTACTGGGCAGCAGCTCTTGAACTTTGTTGGATCCTGGATCTTGGGCCAACTGAGGGTGGTGAAAAGCTTTGAAACTCTTGGCCAAAGGGCTTTTTGTTTTTAAAGTCAGAGAGGTTGGTAGGTTTTGTTTTGTTCTTGAATGAATATTCATTCTCATGACAAAAACATTTCACAATAAACTGTTTTCATTTGACAGCTCTTTGGCAGTACATGTGTGAAATAAATTGGTTTTTTTGTAGTCCAGTTCCTAGTGGTCGAGGATATCCCTGTCTCAAAAAGGCTTTGGACTTTTGTTGCACTCATTGACAGTTTAATCAAAAAAACTGTGGACTAAGTATTCCTTAGAGTCTGAACTCTCTAGGGAACGTAGAAGTCCATCCCCCAGCACATTGTGAAGAATCTTGTCTTGCCTCTGCAGCTCTTTTTGAGTAAGAAGGGGACTTTGGACTCCAGGGCTGTGGATTCAATAGCATGAAATTCAATACCAAAATTTTAAAACAAAAAACAAATGGTATTGTTTTGAATCCTTTTATAGCATGTTTTTTTCATTTGCACTGCGGGAGCTTTAAATATTAGTATGCCAGCACTAGCCAAATTTAGGTTGATCGAGACTAGAGGAGAATTCAAAGAAACTCAGCTAAACTTACTGAGGAGGAGGCTCTATGGCAAATGAAGTTCCTTGTAGAGTGCCAGAAGACAAAGCATGATCTGGGAGAAAACTAATTTGCTCAGATGTCTTGAATTGCTCTAACTTAATTCTTCTAGTTTAGCAAAAGATCTGAGCATCACTACTCAGTGCATTTGTAGTATTACTGTCTACTTGACTGGGCAGTGTGTGAATGGCAAGTATGTGGAGAGTCACTGTAGTTATTAATAACATAACTGAAATCCAGAATAAACATGATGTTTCAGGCTTTTAAACTAATATCAGTTCAAATTTGGATGGTGGACAGGCTATTAAGTGGATTTTAAATCCTCCTCTGTCTAGTCTGGTAGCTTTTTCAGGAGGTAAAATACTGAACTGTGGAGACCTTGGGACTGCTGCAACAGAGCGACTCACATATTCCACATCTGCTGGTTTCTGTCTGTATGGACTAAAGAAGGTGGTGAATTGAGACTGAGGTACATAGAAGAAGCTGTGCTGTGAATGAGGGATAAGAACTATTGGGATGTCATAAGCAAAGGCCAAGGTGTGCAGCAGAGATGGGTTGTGGGATCACAGAGCTGTGTGGTGTTTAATTTGTGAGCAGACCAGCATGTCACTGTTGCATTGGGGGCTATCAGTCAAGGCTCAAAGACAACTCCTGGGCAATATGTTGTAGTCCCAGGGCAGAAATAGTAGGGGAGCTGCAGGTCAGCAGAGATTGTTGTGGTGACACCAGGGAAGAATAAAGAAAGGGAGTTGCCAGTCAGGAATGAGGGATGCTGGCAAAGCTCAGTATTTGGAGTAACTGGTTAGTGCTAAGTGCTTTCTTCTTCCTTGGATGCCATTATGTGTCAGTTTTTCCTTGCTGGTTTCTTTTTTTTTTTTTTCCATTTTCCTTTAAGGATCTGAATCCCCCTGAGCAGCAGGTGATCCTGACTATAATGTAGAGGAATAAGCTTGGGAAAGTTTTGTCAAAAGAAAGTGGGTTATAAAAACAACTCTCTCTGCATGGCTTGAACCTGTCAGCATGACGCTGCCGACGATGCAGCTGGAGGGGAATGCGACAGGCTCCACAGCCCTGAGACAGAGCAGCCCACATAGCCTGCTGATGTTATGGGCCTGGCGTGGATTTGGGGAAGGTGTGCCTACTTTGCCAGGTGGGCCATGCATGGAAGTCAGATGCTAAAGTAGCCGTAAGCCTATAATCAAACTAATCATTTTGAATCTCAGTTCTGCCAAGAGCTTGAGAGGGGTAAGGAAAGTGCCTGAAAGTCCTGCTGGGCTCATCTCCAATGTACAGGGTGCTTTTGAGTGTCTGCTTTGGGACTTATCTTTTGGCCCCTCACAAGATGAAAGGACTCTTTGTAAGGATAGTCCTCTCTTCACGTGGGTGCAGCATGAAGTTGTGCTGGTGTCCAGGTGTGGGGCAGTCAAATAAAGCTAGAAAGAAAGTGGCCAATGGCTGGGGAAGTTTGTGTGAAGTGGCATAGGATGCTGGTCTGCCCAGGATGTCTTGCTGCTCGGCTCAGTGTCAGTAGCCCTAGAGCAGGGGTTGCTGGAAACATTTCCATCCAGACAAATTGACTCTGTTTGTTCCTGTTGGCTTTGTTCCTTTCTCTTTTGTGTTCCAGAAAGGGAGAATTTACCCTCTGCAAATGCAGGGCTTACATGCAATTTTCCCAGAGCTCATTTAGTCAGCCAAATCAGCAGGAGCTTTTTGGAAATGGCAGGAGCCAGCTGAGGTCAGTTTTGATCTGGTAAGAACTTTACTAAACCAGTATTGGTTGGGAGTCACTTTCATTAGACCAAGTCAGTAGGAACTGCAGAGAGCTGGCTGAAAAGGTGTAATTCCTGGTGAGGAGTTCTTGGATGAAAATCACCTCCTAGATGAAGGAGTCAGGGCTATGCTGAATTATTTGCTGCTAGAAGAGTCTTTGTTCTCAACCAGCTGAACTAGACTAGTCTCTTTAAGTTTTTTTGTCAACTTTCCTTATTGTATACTAAGACTCTTTCCAAACGGACAGCAATGGACCTATAGCTTTTGCGTAAGGAGTATCAGAAGTTATTATGCCTTTTGTGGGTGCCCAGAGGCCAGGCTGGAACCTTCTCTGCTCACAGCTGCTGTCTTAATTCCACTGTGTTGTCCTCAGTCCAGTTGTATGGAGGCTTCTCTTGATCTTCAGAAATACTGCAGGAAACTATTTTCTCTCACTGTCCTCAGAGCTGTCTATTTGGAGAAGAGGTGTCATATCATAGCATGACACATGAATGTATGTAGTGATATCTTCTGGCATATTTGGCATGCCATGTCTCTAGCTGTGCAGTAGCGCATGTGAGCATGTCCTTGTGTCTGTCAGTTGAGGTAGCTCACCCTATCTCCCAGGATGATTTTGTGTTCTGTTTTCTGGGTTGTTACATCCTGATGATGGCATAAATTTTCTCAGAGTGCTTCCAGGCTGTCCTACTTCTCATGTGTCATCTGATCCACGTTCTTAAGTGACTAGCTGGAGGTGCAGATCTCAGCTCAATTCTCTGCTTTGCCACAGACTTTCTGTGTGACCTTGACAAGTCATGAGGTGATTTTTCCAACATGTTTTTCTTGTGAGCAATTAAGGGGCACATTTTTAGAAGAGAAGAGAAAAGCAAGAATGAGCTTTTGTTTGTTGGCCAGTCATGAAGTACAGAGTACCTACTTATGGTCTGTGTGTTTTTATTTGAGAAATAATAGCTTAATAACCATATGATCAGCAGCATAGCTACATTGGCAGAGACACTAGGGGGAATATGGTCTGCATGTCTAGAAGTCTTACTGCTAGACTGGGCATTGTTTACTGCCTCCTTTTCCCAGCCTAGGACCATTTCCTTGTTTACTGAGTGATAAAAATGAGGACACTATAGAGTGCATCAGTTTGGAGACATCTGCATGAGAAGTTTTGCTGGCACAGTTACATCAGCAGTCCTCTTTGGCTGGGTGAGCTTTGCAGTGTGGGACAAGCCTTAGTCTTTGAGTTCCTCAGGGACTTAACTGGCTATGGTGTATAATTGTGCCTCTCTTCCCTATAGGTCTGTATGAAGATGGAACACATTAAAATTAAGAGTTGCACAAGTTGTAGCTGAAGGGACCATTGAAATACTTTGATAGGTACAGTATCATTCAACTAAGATTTCATAAGATGTTCAGTTCATAAAATGACTTGAAACATGTGCACGTAATAAGTGAATGTGCAAACATGCAGAAGGTGGAGAGATAGATCAGTTCAACATTTCCCTAATTCTAAATGTCCTTTGCAATGCTACTAAAGACACTTGTGTTTATATCCAAGGAAGAAAAATGTAAAACAGAAGAGCATTAAGGTGATCTGTTTACGTTTAGCTACTCACCTGTCTTGCACAGTGTTTTGGTTGTTGGAACTTAGTTTTGTCTCTCAAACAGAGTAAAGTCATTGAATTGCGGATTCTCAAGGGGCAAGTGTGGACAATGGCATTTTCCTGTAAATTTGAGGCCTTTCAGCTAATATTAGTCTCTGCTATAGGGCTAGTAGTTCTGAGACTTAGTAAGCAATTATGTTTCTTTCAAAACAACATTGGGAAATGGGTCCAACTTTATGCTTGAAAGTTACTGCTGGTGGAAGCTCTGTAACCTGATCCATTCCTGCACAGATAAGACTGTTTTTCCAGTGTGGCCTGTAAAAGCAGCTCTTTCTTTTAGCCTGAAAACTGATGGCCCAATTGACGTACCACCTTTGGATTCAGGGAGAGGCCCTGATCCCACTGTTTTCAGAAAAAAAAACCCCATTCCTTGTGGCTGCTTCTCTAAAGTCAGCATTTCACATCAGTGCATACTTGGCCTTTGTATCTTCAAGGCATCTTTTTTTTTTTTCCCTTCCAGATACTTGGGAACAGGAGGTTCAGAATGTTTGGTGATGAAAAAGCAGTGTGATGCCAGGGGCTGTATTGCTGGCAGCATAACATAAACACCTTTGACTTATAAGCTGGTGCCAAATGAAGTTCTCAGAAAGCCACGGAAAGACTACCTGGAAAATCAACAAATGAGTTACATGCAAATGAGCCAGCTTCCTTTTTGTAGTTCTCAAAATGAATCCTTCTTCTGCAAGGTGGTTTGGGCATTTTAGGGAGTGGTAAGTGAACCACACCTCTTCTTCCAAATTTTTGTCACTGACCCTCTACTGGGCCTTAGTTCTGCCAAGGAAAAGCCTTTTAAAGTTCAGTGTCAACAGTCAAGTGTTGTCTGTTCTCTGAAAGGACAACATGTATCTGAGGGATCTAAAAATATCATTCAATGTTGAGAACTAGAGAATTTATGTGCTTTATAGGGACCCAAATTACATAGAGCCAGAAAAATACAAAAATTAATAACTTTGTCCAGTAATTAATTGCTAGTAGCATGTGAGGACAGTTTTCAGGAAAGACTAGTTTTCATTCTTGGTTTCCTGAATTGATATATGTCTGTCCACTTACCTGCCTACCTCTGCTGGACAAGCACAAGATTATTTTGAAGAATACAGACCCTGAGTTAGATTTTGAGTTAGATTCTTTGCATATTAGCTATGCCATGCACAGACAGCGGGGGGAGATCATTAGGAAGCCAAATGCAATTTTCTTGTCATATGGGACAGTCACAGAGTGAGTTATGGTATGCTATGGGCAGTTTTCTCTTATGCTATTGATGGATAAACTCCATGGACTCTTAATCTATGAAGAATCAGATAATAAAACAGAATTCTGTCAAGAGCTCTGCTCCATTAAGGCATCTCTCCCCCACCAGGAACCACTCCACTGTCCCTTTGCACTCACAGTCCTGACAATAATTATGCAAAATGGCAGAGATGGAAAAAAGACTGATAAGTGGTATATAGTTTCCAGGCCATTTCTTCCATCCCATCTCACTCCCTCTGTTTTTATAAATGGCAGAGACGGACTGGACTGTAGCATACAAGTCATGTTACTTTTTGTTGTAGTTGTTTTTGTTTTTTTTTTTAATAGTATACATTATACACCGAATTGTGGTATAAAGTGCAAATGCTCTGTAAAGGGCTTTTTTGCCCTTCAATACAAAGATTTCAGTCTGTGCCCCTTGTACAGCTCTGCCTCTCTCTTCTAATGGGAGGCCTCAGCATGGGGAAACACATCCTAAGAAAGCAGAACAACAGGGCGGGAATTAGTCGGATGCAGAGGAGAGCAGCTCGATACTAACGGGCCAAATAGGCTCTGACAGCCTCACACCAACGGGCCACTCTCCTCTATGGGGAGTTTATGAGGCCTTGGCTTGTGTGGCCACCTCCACTTATGAATGAAAATCAAAACCAGATTGATGTCCCCCTCCCAACAGCAGCTGCCTGATTTTTTGCATAAATCGTGCTCCCCGGCCCCTCTCCAGGGGAGCTCCATAAAATAAATGGATTCATTACATGCGGATTTCCTTTTCCTTCTTCTCTGGAGAAACAAAGAGCCTATTAGACGCAATATGGAAATGCACATATGCATGCACACACGTGCAGACAACATGAAAATGTGCACGTGCACATGCAGCGTATAAGCTCCCTCCCATCTCTGTACCCAGACAGTGCCATAAAATACATGAAAAAATCCCTTCTCCTTTACAGCTCTGCCGAACACACAAGCCTGTATTCATTCGCACAGATCTGCAGCTTAAATTCTAAACTAAAAAGGACAGGAAAGCCCAGGGCAAGTTGCTCCTTCCAGAAGGCGGAGGACTGTGAGTGCACTGAGTGGAGGTTATTTCCTTTTGCCAAAGTCTCCCCCAGTGCCCAGGAGCTGTGTTTTTACCAAGAGCGTAAGGGCCCCATCCTCTGCAGAGCAGGGCTCACAACAGGCTGCACGCTTGGGACACCATAACCACGAGAACTGGGAGGCTGCCAGCTTTCTCTCCAGCTGAAATAGAGGAAGGTGCTTTGTGGCTGAGAAGAGGCAGAGGGATGAAGGTAAGGAAATGGCTGGGTGCCCTCCATTCCTCTCATCTCCAGGTGGCGGCAATACTGGCACAGGAAAGAACTGGAAAACATACCTTCCCCGGAAAGCTCTGCCTGTGTGAAGCAGCCACAGATGCAAATCTCACACACCTGTATACCAGGGTGAGGGATGCACTGGAAACCCCTCGCTGAGCAGGTTACATGAAGTTAGGAGGTGCGATCACCTTCAAAATGATGCCGTAAGTCACTGGCCCCAGGACAAGACTGTAGTACGTGGGCACGTTCACATTGTATGCTAAACTTGGGTCAGAGCCCGAGTTTGAGCACTAACTTGCTTCCCATGCAAATTGTGAACGCCCCAACCCTCAGGGCCAACTCCCTACATCTTCAGTCGGAAAGCCTTTGGGGCTCTAAAAGCCCAGCCTCAAAAGGGTGCTGTGCTATAGAGCCAAAATTACAGCAGCAGTGGGAAATTAGTTGTAACCTTTACCAGCTTCTGGCTACCACCTGACAAGGGAGCCAGGGAGGAAAGGGAGGAGTAAGAGGAGAGCTGTTTTCTCTCCCTGGCACCAAGGGATGCTATGCCCTGAGACAAGGGAGAGGGACTCAGAGCTCAGCTAGAGGGTGGGAGGCAAACACGGTGGTGACAAAGCTCAGGACCATGCTAAGGATATGCCATTAGTGCCTGAGCTGGGCTGAGTTTTGGTGTTCAAGGGAACATCAATCTCCTTTTTTATCCAGAATCCATACTGCTGTGGAGCACTTTTTAGTCTTTTAGCCTTTTTAGGAAGCAACGGTGTAAATTTAGGAGTGCACAGCAGCAGGCTGGAGGCAAGAGAGACCCATTCAAAATAAAGGGGTGGGGAGAGCAATGTAGCCAGCAAAAGGACTTCATATACACAGTCCAAGACCTGAATCTCTCAAATCATAAACATCTTACACAGTAGTGTAAGAAGATACTAGTGTTTTTCTCAGGCCTTCAATATTGGGCTTTAAGGTTGCAGTCAGGTTCCATTGCTAGCTTTTCCTGGCAGCTGGGAAGAGTAGGAACTTTCCCTTATATGATGTAAGTTTTCATATAATTGAGTGAGTCTGGGAGCTGGAGCTTTACAAAAAACTGACTCGAATGGGATGTCTGATGAAATCTAGGAAGTCAGCAGCATGGGGGGATGCAGACCCTGCAGAGGAGGGCTTCTGAAGAGCTGCTGAGCAGAAGCCTTGCGTCTGACAGAAGCTAGCAAGAACTGAGACATGAGGGAGCTTAAAGCAGTTTGCATTGCCTTAAATTCAGTATTCTAAGCCCCAAGGTTTCAGACATTTTAAGCTGGACCACAAAAATTTGTGATAACTCTAGAATCATGGGTTTTTGTAAAAGAATAAATGCTGCATTTTCTCTCTTTGCCTCTGAGCGTTAGAGTTGCCTTCAAATAGCTTTTTGTAGTTTTTCCCTGCAGTGAAGAAAACATGTTGCATTAGTATCATAAGTTTTGGTTTTTCCCACACACAAGAGGACTAGAAACTTGTCTTATGCAGATAACACTTTTCTCGCCTAATCATCTGTCATCAGGTTCTGGAGCTTTAAGTTAAAACAGGACCAGTATAATGAGATCCACAACCCATCACAAACACTGGCAATGCTACTTCAAATGGCTTCACTTCACTGATGTCAGCAAGGACTTTGTATACACAAATATGGAGATTGCAATCTTGATCCTGGAAACACTGGAACCTTGAAATGGTAAAACTGGGTGAGCCCTAAAATCCATTTATTCCCATATCCTGTCTCTGATTATCTGATGCTTTCTCTGATGCCTTTGCCAGATGCTTTAGGGGAAGGTGCAAGAACCTTGCAGCAGGCAGATGTAACATAATCTGTTCAACACTTACCATCACTTTCTGGTTCCTATCTATTAGAGATGGGATTGGGACCAGGAATATAAATTTTAGCATCTTTTCTGAAAGCGTTGTTGGTGATCATTGTTATGCTTTTTTGTTTCTTCTCATCCACATCATTGTCCAGTCTTTTTAGAAAATTGTTTGCTTAATTCTTGGCTTCTGCAGCTTCTTGTGTTCGGTACAGCTTAATCCAATTACAGATGAGTGAAAGAAATTAGTTACTTTGATGAAGTTTGGACCAGTCACTTCTTCATCTGATTGAATATCTGTTCACCCTTGTGTGTCCAAGGACAGCAACAAGTCTTTCTCTCTGTGAGTGTTTTCATCAGGATGTCTTGTGGTTGCAAGAATACATGGTGCTAGGGATTTGTGCCAGTGAGTCTCTTTGCTTGAGTCTCCCATGTACTTCATCTGCTTGCTTTTACAGACCCTGCTTCTCCCCAGTGTTTTTCTCTCCCTACACGTTACCTGACAGCTGAGTGTTACTCTCAGGTTGAACTGAGACAGTCTCTGGTCTGTTTCCTGCTATGATGTTTTGCATCAACATCTGCTCCTCTTTAGACTATAAAGTTCTGTGGCAAGAATGAGCTTCTGTGTATGTATGTTTGTGTCTGCAAACCATGATTTCCACTGGAACCTGTCTGTTCTGCTGTAATGCATACAATAATTAGCAATAATTCCTAATTAAACACCTAAATGCACCCTGCTCTGCCGTTCACAGGGTTGAGTTGAGAGCTCTTTCTTTGTGACCTTGGGCCCAGGCTTCGTGGTGGGGCTCATCCCTGGAGCACAACAAGGCCAATGGCTTGGAAGGAATGCAGCACTCCTGATTCTCCATGGGAAAGCAGAAGGCACACTATTCTCTCTAGAAACAATCCTGTCTCTGGTCTCCCTCCTTTGCCCTTATCTCCAAGGGGATTTGTAGGCAAATAGGATCAAAGGCTCAGAGATGCAAGATAGACTGCCTGAATATTCACTGGCAGGCAGGGATAGGTGGTGCACTTCAAGCAACCCATCCTCAGCTCACAAGTGAGCAAGGAGGAAGGATAGAGGCAGGGGATCAAGCCCTGACCCTTCTCTGACAGTCACTCTTTTTTCTTACACTTGGGAGGCACTTGCTGCAATTTCTGGAACCAATACCTCCCCTCTGAATGGAAAATCCAGCTGGAGATGTGCCTGTGATATCTGACACTTACAATTCACGGTATGTTGGTTGCTTCTGCAAATTGGATTGGGAGCACAAACATCCCCTCATGACTTGCCAGCCACGTGTGGAGTTCAGTAGTCACACTGTGTGTGGGCTCCTTGGAGAGGAGGAAACTTTCCAAGCAGCAATGGACTGCGATGAGGGTGAGAGGTGGGTGCAGGTAGGGGTGATGACTCCCTAGTTTGGATCTGAGCAAAGAGGCAGGTGAGGTTTGATAACTTGCATATTTGCTCAGATGCAGGAGCTGGTGGGGATTTGGAGGTGAGGAGCTGAGCAGCTGGCAAAGGAGACAATCTAATGGAAGGAGGAAGGAAGATTTTGTCTCTGCTTGTGTGTGGCTTTTTTGGCTTACTGTTTTTGGCAGTCTGCCCCCAGGGACTGGAACTGCAGAGTTCAGCCTGGGCTTCCTCCCGGAGAATAGCTTGTGGCTTTGATCAACCACAGCTATGTTCCTCCATCCCTGCCTGCTCCCTGAGCATGGAGTTTGGCTATTCAGACAAGTGGCAGCTCACCACAGGCCCTGCTGCTGTGACAGCCCTGCCAGAGCCAGGACTTGCTCTCCGGGCAAAGAGAAAGATGCTGGTAGGCCAAATTGCCTCTGTTGTGTGATGGGTTTTCAGCTTCAGTATATCAACTCTTCTGCCCAGACCACCCTTCAAGTCCCCATGTAGCAGGAAAGGGCCAAAGGAGCCTTGGAGACAGCAGTGTCCTGGCTCTCAACAGAGACCAGGCAAGTTTGTAAGGGAAGGACAGAGACAGAAATGACCAAGGCAGTTGGAGGCGACCATGCTGCATCTGCCAGCCTCTGTCTTCTATGCCTGGCCTACTGAATGCAGCAGAAGGCTCCTCCTGTGTGTTTGTCATGTCCTGGCAAATTATCTGTGTGTAGTCACTCCTTCCACAACAGCTGGGGTGTGCAGCAATAAAATCTGTCTGCATTTCAGACAGTGCTGTTTTCAGGTTCATCTATTCCCTGTTCTAGCTGGTGATCCCTGGAGAAGAAGGATATAGTAATTATGGGAGAGTAATATTCAGGCTGCCCTTCACACCCACCACATACACTATGCCATGGGTTAGCTGATCTCAGGAATGCACGTTGAAAACCAGCCCCAGGTTGTCTTCTTTGGGCTGCAGCGCCCATCACTGTGATACTTGGACACCACTCAAACTGTTGAAGGCATGAAATCTCAAAGCTTAGAGTTCTTATTGGCCTCTGAATAGGCCCACTGGCCCAGCCTGCATCCAGACACAAAACCCCATCTATCCTCTGGTTTGCAGACAGGATGTTTTTTCCCAGTAGTTTGAAGGTAGACTCAGGTCTGGCAGTCTGCACAGCCTACTAAAAAACAGTCTTATAAAATGTGAGCTAGGAAGCAAAACTCAGCACCATAAGAGAAAGAGGAGGAAACCACCAATTAGGAACAGCTCCTGAGGGGATGCTTTCTTAGGAGCCAGGAGGCACTCTACCAACAGGGCTTTTGGAGCAGGATAGGGCTGGCTGGGGAGGGCAGAGCCAGGGGTACCTGACTTGCACAGAGCCTTTCTGCACTCGGGAGGGCTGGTCCTGCAGCCCAGCAACTGCTGCGCCTGAAGCAAAGCAGCAAGAGATTGCACCCTGGCTGGGGGAGGACTAGCACCCAGGAGTAGGGAGGAAGAGCAGGAGGAGCACCGGAAGGTACAGCCCTCCTTAGCCTATGGCAACCAGCTAGCAATGAGGAATTCCTTCCTCCAGAAAGCAGCTTTGCCACAGAGTAGCTGGGAGTAGGTTTCGAAGCTCTCCTGACAGCCAAGTTTCCCACACAATGGCAAATGTGTGCCTGACCGCAGGGCAGCTGCAGGCAGGCAGAGGCTCTGTGGCCCTGCAGAGAGCAGAGAGAGGTCCTCTCATGCAAATCTAACCTACAGCTGGTGTCCAACTCCAGAGGTGGCCTCTTACACTGTCAGATGTAGGTTGGTAGAGAAAAAAGACACAAGGTCTGAGCTTTGTAGTCAGTGCATCCTTCCTACAGTTCGGTAAATGCCAGGGGATTATTGTTTAGGTCTTGGCCTGTTGGGCTGTTGTAGCTGACTGGGAGTCAGGGTTATTGTTGGTGGTATCCGAGTGTGGTTGGTGGTGGGGGTACACTCCCGATAAGGAGTGTTGAGACACTGAGGACTGAATGACCAGGATCTGTCTTGTTGACCATGTGATTTCTCCTGGAGACGAGTGGGTGTGCAGTGTGGCTTTTATTTGCTCCAGTCTATCTTGTTTCTCAGTTTTCCTGGAGATGACAGCTTCTTACCAGCTTAGGCAATGGGGTCTGTGGGGACATTAAGGTAAAATACTTGCTTAGGGTCGCTGGGTGCTGCCTACAGTAACTGTCCATGGCCTGTGAGGAGAAGGGCCTCCAGTGGGCAGCCTAAAGCACCTGAAATCCCATCTGCTTTTTGGGGTGCCGGTGGAAACTTTGTAGGAGATTTGGGTTCCACTCTTTTCTCAGCAATGAGGTGGCTCATCAGCTGGCTTCCCTGACAGTTTTTAGTATCATCTGTGGTCACCATTTACTACCCTGTAGGGTTTCAGTGCTTTGCTTCAGCTCTTTAACAACTGGATCTGTGCTTTGGGAGCAGCTCAGCTGTCCTCACCGATCCCCCTGAGTGAAAGGACACATAAGCGGTGCTTCACGTCAGATCTGCCAGGCACAGCTCACTGCAGTGGCCACCCAGAGCACCATGGGCAGTGTGACACAAAGTATTTTGAAGATGCTGTTAAGTGAGACCTGCTTAAATATTTGCTTTGATTGAAGCAGGGACTGAGATCTGAGACTGGGACACTCAGTCTTTAGTGTCCCAGACATTTTCCCCATCCTGAAAGTTTCTGTGTGGAGGTGCTCTCCCTCTTCCCAAGGAGCTATTTCATGTTGTGTAAGGATTCAGTGCTCATTAGGTGAGTGATTTGAGTACAGGCCTCATCCTGTCAGAGGAATCACAGCAGTGTAATGAATCAGTCTCTCTGGTCCGTTTGATGCAGACTATGAATCTGGGTCTCCCACATCCGTCTTGCAAACCTAACCTTGACTCTTTTTGTGGTCTGTCAGCCCTGTTAAGTTTCCACAAAGAGGTTAATTTCTAGTAAATTTTTTTCAATTAATAAACTAACAACAAAATTTGCTGAGAAATGTCAGGTAAGATCTAGTCCAGACCTAGTCCAGACATGTCAGCCTTCTGCCCAGGAAAGAATTTGTACCAGAAATTATCTTGCACTGATGAATCTCATAGATGTGTTGCAGAGTTGCCAATAAGTCTTTTGCCTACTAGCACAAGCAAGAGAAAAAAAGAAACCAAAAGGGAGCTTTAGTTTGACACACCAGGTAACAGAAATCAGGCTGTGTAATATTTTCTGCCTGACTACCCTTACCTAATATGAGCAGCATGGTGAAAAGGGAAGCAAGAAGCGGGTAGAAGTTAGAAAGATATCTTCTGAGTCATTGCGGAGTGAACAGGAAGTCCTGATGATTCAAGATTTGGCACTTTCCCTTGCTGAACCCAATGGCACATCCTAGTGCCAGGAGAAACTAGGCTGTAGGAAGTGCAATCTTTTGGCTGAGATAACAGACCTGTGATTTTCCTCTTCATCGATAGGGAGTCCACTGATATTTTTCATGAGAAAGTAAAGCTCTGTTTATAGTATCAGGACTGAGACTGTGCGTGGAAGTCCTCAGCATCTCACTTTCCAAAATGCTGTGAAAGCTCTCCTCATTTCAAGCCCACCTTCCTCAGTGATAGTGTGCACATACATCAACTTGTTAGTCTATTTGAGGAGCTAGTTATCTTACTCATTAGAACAAGTTATGTTTATTCTTTTTGATATGTTACTTATAGCATTTATTTTTCTCTATCTTTGAAGTGCTGAGATGCACAGCCACTTTTATTGGCTCTTTGTGGGCAGCACTGTTGTTAGGTGTGTGTATATTTTGATCCACATATCTGTGCTCTTCTAACTTCCTTCTGGAAAGCAGTATTAGTGGGAGAAAGGTTCCTGTGTCCCCTGGTCTGCTTTATGGATGCTGTGGACCAGCATGGGATGTGATGATGTTAATTAATAATGGCGATCATTATTCTTTCTCTGCTGGTCATTTTCGGAGCAGTGCTCTGCTGTTGTGCTTCTCCAGCTGTCTCTCCTCCTCTCCCTTTCTCCCCTGCCCATTCTTTGGCATGTGCCTGTATGTCTCACTTGCCCACTGTCCAGGTACCTTTGGGGAAGCACAGCTGTGTCTACATCTAAAATCCTGCTGTGAATTGTGGAAAGTATCCCAGCAGTGATGAAAACCTTACATTTCATAGCCAACTCAACAAAAAGGAAAGGCTGTGCATGGATGACTAATTTAATTTCCCTTTGCCTATAGCAGAATCTGCTAAAGGATTTGCAGTTGGTTTCCCCTTTAGCCAGGGTGTCTTGCTGTGAACCTGTTGAAATTGCATACGTGGCAGCAGTCACAGTTGTTGCACTGGTGAGCTAAAGAGGGCACTTGAAGCTTTTGAGCAGCAAAGGTAGACTCCTGAGAAAGAACAAACATATGGAAACCATGAAGTCCATCCCCGGCCTGCTGGCTGTTGTGGGCCTCATCCCCATTGCCTCTGCCAAGCCCAGCCATAGGAATGATGTCAGTGAGTCGCTCTGTGGGGTTCTGGAGAGCAGTGAAATGTGCCCAGTGAAGTCAGTGATGACATTTCCAGTCCTGGAGGGTTACACGACCATGGGTTGCCCCCACGCCTATTCTATTGGATGCAGATCTGGAAGCAGAGCCCTTCAGCTCCTTGAATCCAACTCATTGTATCTGGGAACAGAGCCAAGGGGGAATGGAGGAGACTTCCACTGGTGTCAATCACAGTTGCATGTCTGCTTAGCAACACAGGTTTTTGTAAATACATTCTCCATGGCTCTGCAACCTCTGCTGATTTTTTTTGCTGAACGAACAGGCCTATGTGGGAGCTGGGGCCACACCTAGAATCACTGACCCATTGTGGACAAGAAAATTTTGGAAATGCTGAATCTATCAGGCACTGGGCACTACCAGCCATCTCCCAGGTGCTGCTCCTCATGACTGAACAGCAGTGGTTGCTCTGGGTCCTGCAGCAAGAAAGGCAACAAGCCTCTGCTCATCTTCCTAAGCAGCCGCCCAGTGTCTGGTGCACTCTGGCTGCATTTGCTGAAATGAGTAAATGTCAAATGGTGAAGAACTTTAAGATCAGACAAAGCTTTGAGGCGAAAAAAACCTTACATCAGACACAATGTTACTGTAGGTTCAGTTTGGGTCAAAGACTTCCTCCATCCTTCTGAGATGTACCCAATGTCAGATCCACATGGCATTGAGCTGGGCATGACCTGAGGACACTGCGTCTATGTTTTGAAGGGGCAACGTGTATGGATGAAGTCAGCCACACTTTTTGCTTTATCCCTAGGTGCCTCCACATCCCCAGCTGGGTTAAGTGAGTGGAACAAAAGCTCTTCCAAATACTGATGCCAAAAAACCAGAGCAGGACTCCAGAGCTCCCCTTCCAGCTCTAGGAGAAGAATTGACCTAATGTATGAAGCAGGTTCCTGAGAAGCAGGACTGCTGAAATCATGTTGTAGCAGTGGGAGGGGTTGAGGTTGGGTGGCCAGGAAAGGGAACAAGGAGCCAGGATTCATAGACTGTAGCTCTATCCATAATGGAGAGTCTCTTTCTGATTGTGGCAGCAGAGAACTTGGGTCAGGACTTATCAGTATTATGGACAAGCCACCCATAAGCTTTGTTTGCCTTTGATTCCTGTCTGGGTTCATTCAACTTTTGTCTGAGGCCAGATCTGAACTCACTCCTTTCCTTTGAAATGGTTTTCTGTTATCGGTGAAACGGAGAAAAAAAATGACTTAATCGCCTCGCTGAGTAAACAGTTCCCACTCCTTCCTCAGAAAACAAAAGCTGAAGATTCATTTTCCTCAGAACCCATGGCAGATGAATCAGAAAGCTGGGCTTTTTGTGTGTGTGTCTGAGCTGGGCTGACAAGAACAATTGAGCCAAATGGGGATGACAGAAATGGTGTCAGAAGCTGGTACCTCCATGAACTGGGAAAGTGCTGGATGTGAACACGGCTGAAGAGGAGGGACATCTCCAGCTCCAGGCCTCTGGATAGTTCAGCTGTTGAGTCAGATGGGTCTGGGGCTTTACAAAACAGCAAGGGGGCAAGGGTGAGCAAAAAGCCAAGAGCGTGCGTGTGCGAGAAAGATGTCTCACTCCTGGCAGTGGGCCAAAGGAGTGGTTACTGCAGCCCTTGAGACGCGCTTGCAAACACATATGCTGGCTTGCACACGTGTGCTCTTGCTCACACACACGTACCACTAACAGCATATGGAGGCTGCTCCCAGCGGCCAGCCCTGCTTCATGCTGGTCCCTGTTAATGACCAACATCTGGCGAGGAAGCTGGGGTGGAGAAACAGCTGGGGCCAGTGAGCCCTTTCCCTGGCGAGGGGTGAAGGGGAAGGCTGAGGGCTGGGCTGGGCTGGGCTCCACTTCTCTAAAAGCAGCCTGCAAACACTCACTCCTGCTTCCTCTGTGGAGAGCAGAGGTTGAGCAGCTCTCCGCTTTCATGTTTTGTGTGTTAAAGAGCCACCAAAAAACAATTGTTTGAAACCAAATGTCTGTGGCTGCACCAGGCCATAATAGCCAGGGCAGGTTTTGCCAGCCCAGACTGCTTTTGCGAAGAGGTCTTAGCTTTGATGCAGAGTATGGGACCACAGATATCCTCAATATATGTTGTTAGGAAGGATTCATTATACTGATAAAAGGATTTTTCAAAATTAATATGGGCTGTTAACAGATTTGGGTTTGTCTGACCTTCCCGTTGGCAAAACTGGAGAGGAAACAGCATCTATCTCATGGTCCTGCAGCAGCCCTCTCTGCAGAAAAACAGTGGCGTTTTGGCCCCCGGGGAGGAGCATTCACTGGTGTGAACTGGTGGGGGATGCTGATCCTGCTAGAGGGTGTGAGGGTTTGCCCTGCTGCTACCTGAGTTTGTCCTGCACCTTGTGTGCTCCCCAGGGTCTGATGATAACTGAGGTGAAGTACAAAATGGTAGGGAAATATGGGGAAACTTTGCATTTTTTAAATTACAGCTGTTCTTCATCTGGGAGGACTCTGCTGCCAAGCTGGGTGGTTGCCCCATCCCAGCTTCTTAGCAGCTGCACCCCATCTCACCCTTGGAATTTATCTGCAGGGGCCCAAGGTGGCAGTTGCTAACATCTTGCCCAGTCTGGAAAATCCCCATCCTCCCCAGTGGAGCTCTGGGCAGTGGAAAACCTCCCCAGAGTGTCAGCCTGCTTGAGCCTGGACTGTGGCTACCCTGAGACAGCTCTTAGGAAACATACCAAAGGCTTTTGGGCATCAGAGAGGTGATCTTATCCAGCTCTGCTGTTATCATTGCCTCCTCCTTGGGAGTATAGGAGAAGTGAGAAGAGAGATGAGGGGTATGGAACGGTAAAACAAAGGGAATAGATCTTTTACAAATAAAGAGCAAATTTTTGTGGTTGTCATCTCTGCCTGTCCAGCATGGGACTCCTGAAGAATGAGGCCTTGTTTCCTGTAGCTGAGCATGCCTGTGCTTCCCACGGGCTGCACGTGCTGGAAGACGCCCTGCCTGACATGCAGCCACTGAGCTGAGGGTCGGGGGGGAGTGTTGGGGCAGTCAGGGCTGGGAATGGTGCACCCTGGGGACACACTCCACAGAGTGTGGTGCTGGGCCTGGGGAACTGAGAGCCTTACCAGCATCCTTCCCCCTCTCATCATCTCCCCACCATTTGCCCTGCCTGTAAGACACTGGCTGGCAAGGGCTGAAGTGAACGAGTATCTTTTGCCCCAGTAATGTCCTCAAACCAGAGCTCTCCTCCAAGTGGGGTCAGTGAGGCCAGACTCTGCCCTGGATCTCTGGCTTCCAGGTTGAGTGTGAGACCACAGAGGAAGGCTGAGGTTAGAGTGTGGCCATGTATCTAATTACTCCCCCAGATGTGTGTAAGCATGGTACACCATCACCGGACATATTCCACATGTCCCCACTTGCTCACCACTGAGTCACAACAGACTGGAAAAATACAGCCCACTCTGATGCTCCAATAGAAATGTAAGTGCTCTCTAGTAATACATGAGTATTGTACGTGAGCAGCCAGTCGGGACAGTAGGTATCAGACATTTCCAGCTTGAAGACTGGGATGTTTACCGTATGACTGCATTCAGTTCAACAGGGAATGACTCAGGGGAGACCTTTATGACATACTCAAGGCTGTTTTGGGATGATGCTCATCAAGTTCTGAGAACACCATCTTGACCTCCCCCTTTCTTCAAGCCTGTCAGACAAGTGTTGGGCAATTAAAATCCTAAATCACAGGTATTGAGGAAACAAGGGAAGTCCTGTTTTATCATGAGACATTTCTGCTAAGAGGGAAGGAATTCATCCTGGTGGATGTTTGGGAGGAAGCACTCGTGGGAGTTGATCTATCTGGGACACCATGATGAGATAGTGAGTTGGTGATCGGGAAAAAGGCAATGCCTCACCACCATCCTCCCTTCTCACTGCATAGTATCCTATGTGATGGCATCTGGACACAAAGTCCTGCTGAGGGGAATCCTCCACAGAGGACCAGCCAGCTCCTGTCTCAAAGGTTGGGAGGGGGCACTGGCTCCTCCCTCAGAGCTGGAAGAATAGCACATACAGAACACCTGGGCTGACAATTCCTCTCCCCTTGGGAGGCTCTGGATGCTGCCAGTGCTGCTAGCTGTGCACAGCTGGGTCACAGATGTGTTGCTGTCGGGCACACGCATAACATGCCCATGTCTTTGCTAGTGGGCTCTGGAGAGAGGCAAGAAACTGGATATTCCTGGGCTCCATGGCCTTTTCTTCAAAGGCCTATCTGTCAAAGGAATCAGTGCTGACCCAGCCATGAGATCAGCAGGAGTGTTCTTTAAACCTTTACATGTTACCCGTTTGCATTTGCAACTTAAGGCCTTAAGAGTGCTACAGCAAGGGGAAGATGGTCTGATCTCCTGGCTTGTTGGACTGGGAGGACTGGATAGGCAGAGCCTCTACCTGGTGAAGGAATGGATTCCTGTCATAATCAACTGGTGGAAAACCATTCTATAGCCCACGGCATTTACACAGAATAGTTAGGAGGCTGCAGGGTGTTGCTGGGGTATAGTAAATACTGTGACTGAGGCTGCTGCATCACTGTTCTCTCCCCTTGGCCTTTCACAGGCAGAGGAGACAAGGCAAGAGTTCAGTGAAGGGAAAGGGGAGGGAGCTAGGTGGATATCCTGACAAACCCTTGATGGCACTGAGCTGCCATGCAGTTGGAGCAATGAGTAGTTTAGTGCTTCTCTGTGTCCCTTTGAGATGGACCATGGTAACCCTCTGGCTCTGCACCTCTGACCAGCTTGATCACAGGTGCCGTTTGTCTTCAACCAGCATCTCCTACCAGATGCTGCTTTTTCCTTGCCACTGATTCTTGTCTCTTACTGTTTAGATCCATCCACCGCCAAAAGCAGGTCATAGAATAATAGAATGATAGATTCATGGAATGGTTCAGGTTGGAAGAGACCTTAAAGATCATCTAGTTCCAACCCCATTGCCATGGGCAGGGACAACTTGCTCAGAGCTCCATCCAACCTGGCCTTTGACACTTCCAGGGATGGGGATGCCGAGTCTATGTGAGCTGCATGAAACTCCAGTGCAGCGGAGTGCTTCAGTGTAAGGTCTAGGGAAGACCTCCAGCTGGAAAGCACTGCAAGGCAGACTCACAGGGCAGTTTGGCATTTAAACTGCTGTTGAAACTAACTGACTTGTCTCTGAGGTAAAGCACTGGGGTATCTGGTCTGCTCAGGTCTGCTGCTGGAGGACGAGACCAGCTAAGATTCTTTCAGAGAAATGGTGGAAGACAAAACAGTGTAGGAGAGAGTCCGAAGAGTTGGCACTCAAACTCAAAAACCTTATGTGAGAGCATAGCAAGAAACATGTTTCCAGGTCAGCTCCTGACCCTTCTGTGTAAGGGCTTTCTATGATTTGCCATGCTGCTAAGTTGCTGACCAGTGGGTTGCTTTCTCAAAGGTGAATTTTTACTGTAGTCTCAAACAACATGTGAAGTGGCCAGTGTAAAATTTCTCTCTTCCTCAGGATTGTGAGGAAGGACTTCATCTTGTGGGGCTGTGGTCACAGGTCTGAGGTTTTGCTGGCTGTATAAGCCACCAGCAAGAATAAGCCCCTGAGTGAGATCCATCCCCTGTGGGATCCAGGGACTGACCTGACTGGTGTGTTTTGTCCATTGATATCCAGGTCTATCCTGAGCATCTGGACCCAGTGAGTGATAAGTGAGAGGAGCCTCAGAAATGTGAGAGGGGAAAAAAAATGTGGAAGGAGGCACGGATTGAGGTGAACCGGTAGCATCATCCCTCCTGCCCCCCCCCTCCCCCGGTTATTCCTTAGCAAAAGGGGGCATAAGCTTGCAATGCTGAAATGTCTTCCTCCCACCACGGTGTGTCAGGCTCAGAGCCAGGGGATGTGCTAGGATTGTTTCTAGCCTGAGAGCCTTGGCGTAAACGGTTGTCTGCATCATGGATGAGTGTCCAGGTGTGTGACTGGGTAGGAGTGAATCGGGCTGCTGGGCCAGAGTGGTTGGTTTCATGCTCTCTTCACTGATTATTAGCTTATTGCAGAGTCAAGATGGTGTGTCAGGCTCTGGGAGCTTTGGTGAAAGCACTTGTGAGGGCAGGGGGCTGCATTTAACCCTGCAGGTGGCTAAAGCATGCTGGGAGGCTGAAATCTGCGGAGACAGCCCCATTTCCCAACTCAAAAACCGACCGCAGTTTTCTGCCAGCGTGAAAGGGTCTGTGTCTGCACGGGGAGGAAGAAGGAGGAAACTGCACGATGCTATTCCTTACGTGTCTTAAGGAAAGGACGAGACAGGCAGAGGTTTCCCCCGCGTCTGTGATGCCGGCGCATTCCCCAGCTGCAGCCGAAGCCTGACGCCGGGCTGGCGAAGCTGCTCTGAGTCACAGAGTGTCTGCACGGTGCTCGGTCGGCTCATTCCCGAGGCACACAGCACAGCGAGCGGTGCTCCCGCACGCCTTCACCAGCGCTCGCACGGAAACTGTCCCTCCGGCCACCCACCTCTGAATCACAGGGTCCTGGCTTCGAGCAGGGGGGATTTCCCAGCACCCAGAGCACGGGTTTGCGTGCGGAGAAGCCTCCTTGCAGGCAGCTGGAAATTGTCTCCAAACGCACATTTTTGGACAACTCGGGGCTGAGAATGTCCCTGAGTGGGTGGAAGTTCCCTGAGGAACTTTGCTGTGTTTTGTGGGTTCCGTCCCTGCAGTGAGTACAGGGACAGAAGGCATTGGACTTGCTGCCCCCCCTGGTGAGGTGTCTTTTGCTCAGGTGTATATTTACTTTTTCCTGAAGTTCAGGGTGTCTCCAAAGCCATCTCCCTCCACAGGGTGGACAAGCCCTGACACTGTTAGCCTGCTGAGTGGGTATGTGAAAATACCCTGGGTTACTGGGGCTGTGTGGGGCTGTAACACCCTGACACGGACCACTGCAACCCCTTTGGTGGGGGTTTTCTTGTCTAGTTGCTCTTGGTGTAGGCTGCAGGATTAGCAAAGTGAGGGCATGAAGACTTTGCTTGCTGCCCTGTCCTCACCATGGATGCTCCTTCCCCAGCCTCCTGCCCGCTCCTTCCAGTGCTAGGCCCTCTTTCCCTGCGTTTCCCAGGGGAGAAACTCCTTTCACATTTCCTATGCTTTTGTGGGAGATGCCAGGGTTGCAGATGAGACATAGTGGCAGCAGGGACCTGTCTGACTGTGATGCTCTGGGCATTTGAGTGGAGGATGCATACTGCACCCCCTGAGCTGCTTCTCACTCACTGCCCTTGGGAAGAAAGAATATTTTAGCATCAGCCAGGCATGGATGCCGAACAAGCAGCCTGCAAAAAGGCAAATATTTTGGCTACCCCAACACATCTGTTTAGAAGCAGCTCAACCTCAATTTTAAACAAAATGGGAAAGAAAATACATTAATTCAAGCCATGCCCTTAGGAATACAAGCCCTTGGCTGAGGCCCAGCAATGGCAGCCTCGTTGGGAGATCATGTGTCACACAGCGGAGACAATCACCACGGCTCTGTTGCGAGCCCTAGTGCTGCTTTTGGGCAGGTTTCATGTTCCCTATGGAAGCTGAGGGAGGCTGTACATGGCTGCGTGAATTCATGGCACTCTTGCAAGAGTACATACTCTCGCAACATCACACCTCCCCAGTGTCCTCCCCACTTTCCTGCATAGCAGCCTCCCATGTCTTGGGAAGGACTCAATGTCAGGGGTTGGCCGCTCCTGTTCTTTTTCATCCTTTGTGGGAAGGATCCAACCCTGGGAGATCCTAAAATGGATCAGCTGTTTTCCCAGCAGCCCCTGGCTTCATGTGTGGGACTTGGTTTATCAGATTGGGAACAGCTGATCCAAAGGCTTTTGACAAATCCATGAAGATTCAGTAAAGATAAGATGCTGCTCTCCTGATGACCTCCTTTGGTTGACCCTAGACCTTGTTAATCTCTGATGCACCCAGAGGCAAGCCTGCAGAAACATCTTAAGATGGGAAACTGTTGTGTGGAGTGAAAAAGGGAGGTTCCTGAGCTTCTCATCTGCTTCTCTAGTGAGCTCTGCAACCCTTCCTGAGCTTGGTGGTCTTGCAGGTATCTGAGAGATTTAGGCTGATCTCACAGGTGAGGAATGCCTGAACTGTGGTCGTGGCATGGTGCGCAACCCCACTAATACACCACTGCCAGCCTGTTTACTGCTCTGTTACCCTGTGCCCTGTGTGCCCCACACCACCAGTGTCTTCCCTTCCTTAGAGTGGAGGCAGCACAACCTGCCCAGCTGCCCCAGTCTGGCATGTGGACATCTGTGCAAAGGGCTGGAGGAAGGCCAGCCCCCCCAACTACTGAAGCAGGGGGCTCTCCACCCTCTCCCTGTGCCAGCAGAACAAAGCATGTGAGCTCAGGGATCACTGGGGCCTGGGAAGCCCAATGTACAGAAATGAGGATAGGGAAGAAACCAACTGCCCAACAGCCCACGGGATGCCCCATACTTCAGCACTCAGCACTGGGTGAACTCCCAAGGGACAGGAAGTGGCTTCTAAGCAGGGTTGCACCAAAGACCCACTGGATGCCCCTTAGGTGGTGATGCTTGGTGGTATCATTGGGTCTGTCCTAGTGTCATCTGGGATTGGCATTCCCATGGGCTCCCTGTCCATGCTGGAACTGGCTATGCTCTGACATGAAGAAAGGCAATAGTTAACTTCTGTGCCATAATTATTCTTACGCAACCTCCTCCATAGTGTGCAGCCAGCCTCCACTATGTAATAAGTACTAATGTCGTCTTGGGCAGAGGCGAGGGGGGCAGGGAGTGCCTCAGAGGAAACCCTTGGCTCGCGTCAATCAGTGCAACTTTTTATTTTACAGATCAGGCTGCAGAGTGCTTCCAAGTATGAACAAACCTAAATGAAGACAGCTGGCAGAGGCTCTTGTCATCTAATTTCTTCCAGATGTGCAGTCATATGCTGCAGTTTCTGACTAATGACATCCCTGAGAAAAGCCCTGGGGATGCAGCAGTGATGGGGTGGGCGAGGGGCATGCCAGGAACCTGTTGGTGGGCTGATAGCACTGACTCCCCAGAAGCTGCTGCTTGGAGACCCTGGGGAGGGACCCTCTGCTCTCCCTCTCTTCCCCTTGAGATCAGCAGGGCTCAGCAGGTGGCACGGGGCTGACTCTGCCATGCTTGGGCACCTAGGCAGCTCTCCACAGGTGGGTAAAGCTACTTAATCCAATAGCAGTGTCCTGCAGAGATACTTTATGGCCTGGAAGCCAGAAAACCACACTTAGTAGGGTTGTGCTGGAGCAAATTAGTGATGTTTTCTGATAATGAATTGAGGTTGAAGCATTTATGCTGCTTCCCACTTGGGAGCCCATTCAGATCTCCCTGCGTGATGCCTCTCTCTGCCAGAGAGATGTCTGAGAAATCAGTCTGGGTGGGAAGATTTGTAAATCCTGCTGTGTCCCCATGAAATATCTGCCCTGTGTGTCCCCATTTTATGTTCCTGCACAGCCTGGGTTGTATTAGAGCTGTTCACATTCTCCAACGGGTTTAGTTTCCTCATCCCCTGTGGGGGAGACCATGCTAGTTTTATCAGCTGGGGCATAGGAGACACTCTGGCTTGGAGATGGGTCAGGAACTGGGGAGGACCAGCCCTTCTGATTCCAGGAGGGAGATAATGTCTTCCCAGAGTATTGCCTCCTTCACACTGTCTTTCAGAAACTGCAATCCACCTGGGTTCCATCTCGATGCTTAGAAAGAGGAGTTATTTTGGGTCTTCCCGTGGTCCCTGTTCTCTCCCTCTTCCTCTCCACACCTTTGTAATTAACCTCTGAACCCTGGCTAATCCCAGGATTAGCATGTCATGGGCTATTGGTTAGGTCTCCCACCATCCCTTCTGTGTCCCAGCATCCCTGACAAACTTGCAGGGGGGTCTGGAAAGCCAGGTTGCCCCTGAGGAGGGAGGAAGCTTGTAATGGATGTGCGATGTCAGGAGCCTGGCAGGTGGTGAGAGATAATCCAGGGGTCACCTGTGGCTGATAATGATCTCCTGAAGCCTGGGAGCAGGGTGGAGGGGCACAAAGAGCCTGAGGGGCTGTGGCAGCCACTTCAGCCTCCCTACCTTGGCCCCTTCTGCCAGGCAGAGTTGGATGCAGAGGAAAGAAGAATCCTGGTGGGCTTTCAGTTGAGGTGTAAATATCTCCTCTGCCTGCAGGTTAAGGCAAAGGATTGGCTTGTGACTTTTGGTGCAGCATCTCCTTCAGGACCTAGTTATGCATGTGCTTTCCCTCGGGAGGGTGTCCTTGGGCAAAGGGAGAACTTGTTCATGGGGTTTATTCAATATCAGTGCTTGAGATCCACTCCAGATTGGTGGGTGAACTCTCTACTTCCCTCTCAGCCTTCCTCTGCCTTGCCTATGTCTCCCTGGGGGCACTTCACAGCTCCCAGATGACTGATTTTCCAGGAGAGCCTCAGAGAAATTCACGTTTAACCTAGCAGAGGCAGTGCAGTGACCTTTGTCACTCCACTTCTCCTTCAAGATGAAAACTCCCAGCCCTGATGAACCATGCAGCAATACACTCAATTTAGCCACAAGAACTGCTTTTTACGTCCAGGACATCCAGTTGTGTAATGGACCACACGGTGGAAATAACAGAAGTAGCAATGGACTCGTGCTGGGGTTGGCCCAAAGAAAAACAGAAGCTGCAAGGGAAAACCTCATAGATAGTGGTCAAGACATGAAGAAAGGACCAGGTGCCAGTTTACCTTAGCTGAGGTGTCTGTGGCTTTCAGTGCCTCTTAACTCCCTAAATGCCTACGCCCTCTCCTTTTGGTGTAACTCTATGAGCTTCCCTAGGACACTCCTGGGGCTGGGGAGAAGGATGAGCCCAGACACTGGAGCCACAGTGGCAAGGTGCTGGGAGCTGAGCCTGGTGGGTGCTACCTGAAGGGGAACAAACTCCTGGGAAGGCACCTGGATTTGCAGTGGTGTGGGATGCAGGTTTCCTTTCTCCCCAGGACAGAGGAGCAGCACTTTCAGCTGCTTTCACTGTGCCATGCCACGAGGAGAGGACGGGGGTGGGAAGCTGCTCTCCAGAGGCCCCCTGGGGTGCGAAGACGTCGGCATGAGCTGGCAGTTTGTTTGCACCTCTCATTACATGAAACTGGGACTGGGACTGAGTGCTGGAAGCAGCAGGCATGCTCACAGAGGAAGTGGGTGATAATCTCATGTCCCTGCTGCACAGTGTGCTGCGTGTGTACAGGATGTTTGGTTTCCAATCGATCCCGTCCAGAGGTAGTGGGGATGGGGAGTTGCAGAGACAGGCTTTGTGGTTTCTTTAATCTGATCGTTTCCTTGTCTCTTTCTTATATTTGCAGACAAGTGCGTGTGCGAGGCACCCGAAGTGATGAGTTGCTGTGCTCTGCCTCAGCACTGGCTGTGTTTGGAGGGAGGTAGGGTGAGGGCTGTTTGTCTCAGGAGTGACTCAGGCTGATGAACCCAATTCCAGTCAGGCACAGGAACACTTCTCTGAATGGTGCTATTGACTCCTGGCTCCTTGTCTGGCACTGCTGCTGGTGAGCTCTCTGCTGGATGAGCAGGATCAATGCATAGGGCGACATGTACTAACTGGACAAAGGAAAGTGGTTTCCAGCTCCAGTAACCACAGCATCACCTTATCTGGAATGTCCCAGCCAAACCCAATGACGACGGCCCAACTGCAGCCATGCTCTGATGTGCGTCAGACTGAGAACAGAGGCCCCAACCTCCCATAGCCCATGGCAGCGTTCCTTTCTCTGGTAGAACTTCTCCCTGTGGTGGCTTTGCCTCTTCTGACTCTGAGCTTCCCTCTCAGCTTCTTTCCCTTACCTGGGCCTCCCTCATTCCTGGAGCAGCAGGGTGAATCCACATGAGGACAGGACTGTACCAAGGACTGATGCTAAAGGTACTGTCTCTAAACCAAGGCATACTGAATTGACATTTTCTGCCTGCAGGATTTCACTGTGAGGTGGTGTACTCCAGGTGTGATGGAAAATGGAGCATCACATCATGCTTTGCTGAAATAACACATCTCCTGTGGGAGATGCAGACTGAGCATCTGGAGGATGAAGGACTGCATTATGAAAAGACATGAGGGATGTGCTGGAGCACTCCTTCCACTGTGACCTGGGGGACACCTGCCAGAGTGGGAAGGATAAATCAGTGGAGCCCTTCCCTCAAGTTGAGCAAGCTCATCTGAGCAGAAAGATGCCAAAAAGATGCCAGACAGCGGCCCAAGTCACAGATAGGTGAAGAGTAGTAACTAGGGCAGGAGAGCTGTGATATCCAGTGGTGAAGCAGGACAGCTGTGGAGAGAAGAGGCACCACACAGATGAAGAGGCTGGACTGGCAGCATTTCTGAGTCCATGTGACCTCATCCCCAGGAAGGGGCTGGCTGCTCCCTGCTTACATGGGTTTCAGTCATGCCCCAGCTCCCTGAGTGGGGAATAGTCTAGAGGGAAATCCATGGGACTTTCCCAATCTCCTCACCCTTCCTAGCAGTGGTAAAGGGAGTACTGGGGAGGGAGAGTTTAGGCGATACAGTTACAAAGTGCAAGTACCTCTGAGGACATCAGACCCTGCCCCATCTGATTGCTGTGATATCAAGGGGAGCCCCAGGTGTGCACTCTGAGCCTCTGAGTGATGCTTTGTTTGTAAACACTTGTTAAGAAAACAAACAAAAAAAGAGACTTTTGAGATTATGTTGGTCCTGCCACATCACCAGGTGCTGGAAGAGCTCTGGCTGCCCACAGTGCAGGACCTGGGTAAGCCTGGAATCCCTGGCTGCAGAGAGGAAGAGACACCACCAGCTTCTGCAAAACACCTTCATTCATTCCTTGCTGATCCTGGCAAAAAGTGGCGAGGGGCTGGTTTTGATCAGAAGCAAACTGGCGCTGGACCTTGGTGCAGCTGGTAACTGCAACCTGCAGCCCTGAGCTGCGCTTGGCCCTGAGGAGGTTCTGTTGTGTTTGCATTTGAAAGAGCCTCTTGTGCTCCTGTGCTTGCAGTTGAATGGCTTCCAAGGTGGCTTACTTTTCTCTCTTTTTGTCACCATTATTACTTTTAATAAAGTTCCCTGATTTGATTCTGAGGCTTCATGGTCAAGCGGCCTTGGCAATAATTTCCTCTCCTTGGCCACTCACAGTGGTTTCCAGGCCAGCTCAGTGCTGCTGCAGAGGGAGACACAGTGTGGTGGCTCCCAGTGGGGTGAGAGGAAGCCCAGGGCACTGACTCTGTCCTGATGCCACAGTGCTCTTTGGGAGATACCAGATGGGCCACGACATGGTGGGGAGCAGTGGCGTAAGGGCTCAGTGTGGTGCGGGAAGTGCAGGTATGGGATATCCACCCACGTTCATCTCCTTGACTTCATTCTCCTCTGGATCTTCTGTAGGGCTTTTTCTCCAGTCTTTAAAAAGTACTGTTTATCAACATTAACTATGTTAATAGTAGCAATAATTAAAACATTGGCATTCGTATCAATGCATAGTTTCTGTTGCTGTTTGCAGAACTGAGGACAGAAGGAACCAAAGTCTTCATAGAGAGATGACACTGCAGGTACCATCAGGTCTTCTCTTTTTACCACCTTCTCCATTTTTTTCCTCTCTTCAGAAACGAAAAAGCTATTCCTGCTCTCCTTTATGTGCTGGGGCTGCTGAAGGCCAGCAGTGTGGGGTTCCACAGGGAGGGCAGGTAGATTGTAGAAGCTCAGGCTGGGTTGCGCTTGAGTCCTGCCTTGGCAAAAAAACACAGTGACAAACATAGCTGACTTGGGGAGACACTTCCAGTATATCCCTGGGGGAATTCAGTCGTTGCAGGAGGACAGGACAAGTTCAAGGCTCATTTGTCCAGAGTCCATTTGTCCATTTGTCCACTGAGTGGGGTGGAAGCAGTGGTGTAAGTGAATCAGAGAGGTAGAGAGGCATGAGCAGAAGAGGCTTTGGGTTCCTCACCAAGGAGCCTCAGCCAGCCTGACTCACCCAGAGCCACTGGCAGACAGAAAGGAGATCCTGGTTTAGGCTGATCAACAGCCAGGGAACAAAAAGGACAGGCATGCCCCCAGCCACAGTGCCCTTTTGGGGCACACAGAACATGGCTATGTCCCTGCTGGCATTTCCCTTTGCAGAATGGTGAGACAGAGGCACAGACAGGAAGGAAACATGCCTTGATTGGAAGACGTCATGTGTTAGGGTCAGGTGCCGCAGTTGCTGGTCTTCCCAGAGAGAGGGCCAGTGGTACTTGGAAGCACCACAGGGCTCTTGTGTTTATGGACTTTATTGATCAACAAGCTCTTTGCAAGCCTGCACTGCATCAAAGTTGCCCTGGCTACCTGTTCTCTACTGGCTGTTAATCCTCACTAATATGCTTGTCTAGAGCCTAAAGGCTCCTAGATACTTCTGGTTACTAGGAGTCTCTGGGGAGGATGGAGATGCTTACATCACCATCCCTTACATTCACCTCTTCTCTCTCTTCCTCTGCCTTCCCTATTGGGGTCCTTTGCTCTTTGTCTGTGTTTCCCTTACTGCAGCACCTCACCTTCCCGCTGGCCTGGGGGAAAGACCATTCAATGCTAGCATATGTTGCTTTGCTTGCCTTCATTTGCTCAGGCCCTTCTCTTCCAAGCTGATGTTCTGATGATAGCATATCTCTCCCTCCTTTTGTCTTGCTCCCCTTTCCCCTTTATTGCATATATTTCTCTCTCTCTCTCCATCCCTGTGACTGAAACTTGGCAGGAAATTCAGAGACATGCTCAGTCATGAAAATGACTGCCCCAAGAAAAGGCCAGAGCACAGCCTGAAGCAGTGGAGATGGGGATGGGCTCTCATATGATCCCCATCATTTCCACATTAGCAGGGAATGACATCACTTCTCCCCTTGCTAGCAACAGCCCCTGGCTGGCCCCAGTAAACTGGCAGCACTTGCCTACCTGAGTGGGAGATGGGATCTGCTGGGTCAACCTCCTTGATGCTCCTACGCTACCTTTTGGGTTGGAAGATGACTGGCAACAAGTGTTTTGGGTAGTCCCTGTAAGAGGGGATAAATGGGAAGCAGAGCCTGGAGGTTCAGGATAGATGCCTTGAGCTGGGCTCTGGAACCAGCATGCTGGTGTTAGATGGCAGTGTCTGGGTATGTGTACGCATTGCTGGTGTGTTTGCATGTGTGTGTCTGTTCACACAGACACAGTGGGATGCTGCTGAGGCCAACTTACATGTCCTCATCATGTGTGCTTTACACGGGCAGAGGTTTTGTCTTTCCTTGCTGCTCCATCCTTCCCCGTCTCAGTGCTGTGTTCCCATTCAGAGCCTCATGACCAGCTCTGAGCCCCAAAATGACAAGACAGGAGGCAAAACAGGGAGCAATTTGCTGGAGCAAGTGCATGCCCTCAAGCAAGGGAGCACAGTGGGCTTGCTGGTAGCTAGAAAAGGAAATAAGCACGCTGAGATTGTGGAATGAATGTTGCAGGGAAACCCAGAGAGGCTCTGATGTGTCTCAGTTTTCAGTCTCAGGTGAATGAAGCACAGACTGAAATGCAAAGGGGTCACACTCCAGGCAGATAAAAGGGGTGATGGTGCAACCCTTGACACCAGCTGAACAATTAAGTGCAAAACATATGGAATATGTCTAGTGACCAAGAAGCAGTGTTAGCCAACTGCTTTATAAAGTGCCCCAGGTGGTGCTGTTTAGCCACTGGAGCCAGGATCTGCACACTTTGGCCAGGGTCAAGTTCTCAGGGCTGAGTGTGTGGCTGGGGCAATGGTGGATAGCTGGACACATGCAATCAGGAGAAACCTCATACAGAGCAAGGGGTACTGTGGGAGCAGAGGTGATGCTTTGCTGAAGCTGATGCTCTGACAGTGACCCTGCTACTGTTTTCCACTGGGACAGAGAGGCAGGACACCACGATAGATGAGACCTCATGTTTCTGTTTGTCAATAAGTAGGCTAGCAATTAGTGATGGGGTGTGGCATGGCAAGAGAATGGTTTGTGGTAGCTGGCTGGACCACTTCTTCACTTTACCAAAATGAAGCTTCACTTCACTTTGGTGCAGCTCTGGTGGCATTTTTACTGCATGGAATCTCTGGATCTGGATGTATAACAGCTGTGGGCAAGGCTGGGCTTTGATGTGCTGTTGTTTTGTTCCTGCAGCTTCCCTATGAGATGTCTTTCAGACAACATCCCAGCTTCCCCATGGAACAGTGCAGTTCCAAGACATCATTAGGTCTAGAGCAGATGTAAGGAGAAGCCACAGCTGTTCCCAGCAAAGGCTGCCCTGTCTTGGGCTTGATGGGAGTGAGGTGATGCGAGCAACCTGTCCAGAGCAGGTCTTTGGGAGTTCCTGACTGGATAAGGCAGATCTGAGGAATGCCAGGAACAGGCAGCCTTCATAAGCCATCCTGCTCCCTTGTTCTCCAAACACATGGATGCTGGCCAAACCATATGAGGTTGGCTCGTCAATACTCTTGGTGTAAAAGTGCCTTGTGGGTTCTGTTAGGAAATCTCCAGTGTCCCCCACATGGGATCTTGGGCAGCCTCAGCTCCCTCATTGACTTCAGCCTACCACCAGCACACTTTGAGGGAAGCCAGATTAAAATGCTAGCTGAGATGGCCCTTGGAAGTCACTGCCTCCCGAGCGGAAAGGAGCTTTATGAGCGTTACTGGAAGCTGCTGTGGCTGAGTTACCAGAAATAAACCACTTCGATTTGAGGCCAAGTGCTCTCAAACCACTGAATTTCCCACTCTGGTAGCAGGGCCACCTTCCCAGTGCTTTTGCTTCTCAGCAGGGACATATTCTGTAAATGCCACCCACTGCTCTTGCTGATTTGGGTGGGTGGCAATGAAGCAGGAAGACAAAGGTGGGTGCCTTGCTGAAGGCTCCCGTTAACATAGATTATATATATATATATATTTTTTTTTAGGTAGAAGTGCCTTTTCTGGGAACTGGGTTTTAAAAGAAGTAGCAAGAATAACTCCTTTTCATTCACAGACAATTGCAGGACTGAGGGGCAGGAGATAGCTGGAAAGAGAGAGAGTTCTGTCCACAGTCCAGGTGCAGAGGGTGTGTCCCTGGAGAGGCACAAATGCCTCAAATGGACGCTTTGCATGCAGGGGGGTGGCAGGATAAGTGGCCCTTAGCCAACGCATCCCTGCTATTCTCCTGCCTGTCTTCAATTTTAAATAAACTGCAAATATGACGCACAAGCTACGTGTTCACCTGCTTCTCATCAGGAAGCATGGGGGCTGATGCCTACACAGCCCTCAGCAGATGGGATTTCTTTTTCCATCACCCCAGGAAAAGGGGCCAGGAACCTGCCAGCCATGGCTCCTGGAGGGGGGACTGAGGCATGCTGCATGCAGAGAAGGGAGTCCTGAGCCCAATGCTTTAATCCCAAATTAATTTTTTCTCCTCCATGGCAATACTTGGTGAAGAGGGAACGGCTGAGAACAACAAAGATTCTATGTGGCTCAGGGCAAAAGTTGTGACTGGTACCACCTCTGTGTTAGGATAGAGTGCCATCCGACAGTTTAGGACTCTGGTAATTTCCCTTGTTGAGTCTTTGACCTTTGTGGAGACAAAGAGTCTGCCACCAGATCCTCTTGGCCAGTGCTGAGAGTTGCCTTCCCCACCAGGCTTCTTCCTCAAGGGTAGGGTTTTTTGGTGGAAAGAGAGTGGCAAGAGCCCTCTGTGGCTGAGGCAGGGGACCTATTAGCAGCACGTTCTCCTTGCTGCACTGTGAATGCAGCCAGCACGGCCTGCTGCATGGCCAGTGCACTGAACCCACCAACTTGGCCAATATCCTAAACCCAAATAAAACAGTCAATTGCCAGGCAGTGCCTGGTTTTCTTCCCTGGAGTCAGGGAGAAGGAATGTGGGTGGCTCTGTGTGCTGCGGCTGTCTATGCCATGGTGGTGGTTAGCCACTCTTGGTGCTGATTTCCAGCCTTGCTGGGGGTTGGGAACCAGCACAAACCCTTCCCCAGGGTCCCATGTAGTCCAAGTTGGGATGCAGGATGCACAGGCTGAGGCAGTGCCCACCTCTGGAGTGGGTCGAGGTGATGTTGGAGGGTACTACCAGGCCAACTTGTGTCTCACACTTGGGTGTAACATCTGGTAGCTCACTATGCATGTGGCACTGCCTTACCTCATCATATCATCCCGTAGAGCTGGGATTACAGTTCCCAGTCCAAAGTCTGCCAGACCACATTCTCTGGCACAGGACCTGTTCCTTATTATATCCCCTCTTTTCTGAAGCCCTTAGAGGTCTCTGAGGAGCAGGTCGCAGACTCTGCAAACTGTTCCTGCAGCCAACAGCCTGCTCTTTGCCATCCCCAAGCCTCTCCTTGTGATATGACCAGCAATTCTTTAGTGCATGATCAAATGGGCTGTTTTTCTCCATTGCATGGGGAGTGCAAGCCTTGACACGTGATGGGAATGGGTATGGATGGGATGGAGAATGATTTATTGTCACATAGCAAGAGGAAGCCAGGTCAAGGAGGGATTTTCCTACCCTTGATCTAGCAGAAGGCATAGATGTTTTACCTACAACCCAAAATATCCTGGGATATACCCAGTTATCTTTCAGCAAAGGGCGTAGCAACTTGTTGAAGGAGCACTATCCACTTAAAAATGCACTTATCTCAAATAGTTATTTCCATCCTCTTGCTGAGCTGTGACATTCCCAAGAGCCAAGAGCGGAGGAAAACACTCATGCTCAGCTCCCGGCTGGGTCGTGCGATGCGTGTGTCAGCACTTTGGGTGCAATCAGTTTTTCTTTGGTCAGTGAGTTTATTCCGTTGTTTGGGCGGGCCTTGCACAAGCCTTTGGGGGAGAGTGAAAGCTTTTTTAGAAAGTGGAATATATGACTGTGAAACCACAAGATTGATGGAGGGTCTCTGGCGTGGGTAGGAGAGCCAAAACGGCTCCTGGCTTTCAGGATATTAGTCACTGTCGCTATCACTTTCCTGTCCCACTGCTCCCTGCTACCCACCTTTTGTCAGTGTCCTAATTCACCATGAATCATGTAGGATTTTGGGAAGACTGTTCTTCCCTCGCCATCTGTACAATTCATAGTGCCTCGTGGCTACTACTGTGACATAAAAAAACGTTAGTAAAATAACCACAACACACTCATTTTGGAAACACATGAGAACTCAAATTGACAGTTTCTGTCTATACTTAGGAGGAAAACCACAGGTCCTGGAAAAGCTCCAACTGGTATGAAGCTTAGCACGCATAAGTGTCCATGAATATTTGAGGTATGATATTAGGAAAAGTTTTCTGTCAGACTAGTTAACACTGGGGCAAACAACCTAAGGCAGATCCTTCCTGTGGTGTTTTCAGAGGGGCTTAGACTAATATCCCTTCAGATAGTTCTGGTGATGCTTAAGCAGGGTCTCTTTCATGTCTACACCTCTATGACCTATCCTACTTTCTCTCCTGGAAGACAAAGTTCTTATTCAATATCTTTGGTTTTAGACTTGAGAGCTCTGAGACAGCTTGGGAACTCTCTGGTGGTTAAGCTGAGCCCAGGGAAGGGGCTGCACCCATCCATGTCTATCCTCTGTGAGAGGTATGGCATGACAGTGACTGAAATGGCTCCTGGGGGAGGGCTGCAGAATATGAACTAGGAGAGCAGCATAAAAGTGGGAAGAATGTGGCTGAATTTGTGATACCATTTGTATTGGGTCTGGCTGAGATGGAGTTCATTTCCCTATAGCAGACCCCACAGTGCTGTACCTTGCATTGGTAGCATGGAAGGTGTTGATAACAGTGATAACAGCAGTGTTTTGGCTACTGCTGAGCAGCGCTAACACAGCATCACCACTGTAACCTTCCTTCCCCAGTTGAGGGCAAGATCCTGCAAGGGGACACAACAAGGCCAGCTGACCCAAACTGACCAAAGGGATATTCCATACCATATGATGTCAGCTCAGATATAAAAGCTAAGGAAAAGAGGAGGAAGGGGGGGAATTAATTGTTTACTGTGTTTGTCTGTTGAGTAACCTCTACGTGTGCTGAAGCCCTGCTTCCCAGGACGTGACCGGACATCGCTTGCTGATGGGAATTAGAGAATAAACCTTGTTATTTTCCTCTTCACTTGTGCGCACACAAGCTTTCTTTTCTTATCCTACGAGTCATTTTCCATCTTATTCTCTCTCCTCTGTCCGACTGGGAAGGGGAGTGATAGAGCAGCTTGGTGGGCACTTGACGTCCAGCCAAGGTTAACCCACTACACCACTGTATGCTGCAGGAGCTCCTGGAAAGGTCTCACTGGCAGAGGCAGGAGCTGTCCCATACAGCTAAGCACAGGATCAACACCAAGAGCTGTGGCTTTGGCATGGAAAGGCGGCAAGCCCCACCACACCTGGGTATGATGGACTGAGCTCACTTGCTTGGGCATCCCATTGTGGGTGTATCCAGCATCTACCAGAAGTGTGGGGTCAAAGAATCTGCTCTGGCATCCCAGACACCATTATGCTTCCAAGAAGGAAAATGGCCCATTTAATGTTTATTTTTTTGTTTATTTGAGATGCCAGGGGAAGGCAGTATCATGTACAGTAAAAAAGCAAAAGGGGTTAGTTCTTCACATAGCCCTTGGGTAAGCATCAGTGGGTGCTAAAAATCTGTGACTCCTGAAGATTAGTCAGATTCAAGGTGTAAAAGACCCTCAAGGATCGCTTGATATGAAGACAGCCTCTGTCTCAGGAAGTCCTAAGCTTCAATCAGCCTGGGAGAGCATGCAGAGGCAATATCACTGTTGGCCTGTTCTTCTCTTCTCCCTCAGGCATCTATCAGCCAGTGTTGGAGTCGCAGTGCTTGGCTAGATGGATGCTCACTTTGACTCAGCACAGCTGTGCTTGTTCCTTATGTGTGGAGCCACAGGGAGACTGCTGTTGCATGTAGACTTTTGCCCATGACTCTCCTTGTCACATCAGATCATAAATATTTTGCCAGGGAAAGTTTCACAGAACCGAAATGGCATCCTCTTCCTTTTCCCCTGTGAAAATGTGGAGTGTCTCCCATTCCCAGGCTGTTGATCGGTGCTGTCCCTGGTCACGCAGCTGATGCCAGAGTGTATGCCTTGCCTACTGTCCCTGAGGGCACCCAGAAAGGGGGCCAGGTGAAAGCTGGTCCTTTTGTGCAACTGTGTTTATACCCTCCTCCACACACAGCAGGAAGCCTGCCAAGAGGGAGGCTTCTGACCTGTGGGAGGTCAGAAGCGAGAGGATGCATGGCCCTTTGGCGTCTTTAGCTAAACACTGCATGATCTGTGCACCGCAAATTCCCCTGGGAAGAAACTGCACAGAGCCCTGTGGCAGGGAAAGAAGCAAAACAGTGTGTGCACAGCGCTGTGGAAAGCCTTCTGGGTGCCATGAGGGAGCTGGCATTCATGCCTGGTGAAGGATGAGTGGACTACTGAGACGAGGTCTACATTATGCCTTGAGAGGTACAGCTGATGCCAGCCCCAGGGCAATGCCATACCAAATCCTGGTGGCACAGCAGGATATCCCCCACCTTGGTGCTGCAGTATGTGTCAAGGCTGAGGGTCTCACCAGGTGCTTCCCCAGAAGAACCTGTCAGGGATACCTGGGACTTGGTGTAGAGAGGCAGGCACAATGCCTTGGTTTGGGATGCTGCCTTGGAGACACCCTCCTGAGCAGTGGCTCCTGCCCTGCCCAGTGTGCGGGGCTTGGCTCAGCTGTCAGAGGGTCCCTTGCTAAGACTGCTGGAGGAACGTCTGCTGGTGGAAAGATCTGCCAGGCTCCTATTGTTAGTTCATCCCCTTTTACCTGGTGCTCTTCTTTGGGATCTGTGGCTGACACAGACAGGGTTTTGTTATGCTGCTTTCCTTTCCCCTCTCTGAGGGGCAGAAAAGACTGGGATGGAGCTGAGCAGCTTCCCTTTCACACCAGAAAAGATGACTTTGGTTAACAGGGAAGAGAAAGCCAGATGCAGCTGCTGGCCAGGCCTCAAACAGGAAGCCGGGGCACCCCCTGCCATATTTGCACAGGGCTGAGTGCTGCCCTTGGGACCCCTGTTCCCATCCCCGTCCCTCTGCGACCTGCTACCACCAAATGGCTGCCCCCCCCGGCCCCAGCAGGGCTCTCCACACAACGGAGGGGTTGTGTGACCTGCCTGCTCCCAACTTGGTTGCTATAGGAAAGGGAAGAGGCTGGAGAGAATGTGTGGGGCCTATTCACGCCCCCAGCCCTGATTCACGGTGCCCCTGAGGTAATGTTTGCCTGGCTCGCCGTGATCTTGCCTGATAAAGGGGCCTCCTAAAAGCCCAGGGGGACACACCAGACTGAAGGGGCTGGGAGAAATATTTGCCTTGAATGCCAGTAACAGTGGAAATGGGGAGGTTGGGAGGGGAGTGGGGGTGGGGGGCGGGGGAGATGATAAGAAAGGACCCTTTGAAAAAGAGGGAGGTGGGGAAAACTGTGTGCTGGGTGCCCAGCTGGTCCCACAGGCTCACCACCTCTGCAGGGTCCAGACATGCATGAGAATATTGGGGTTCCCCTTCACTGCAGCCAAATGGTGATGTTGTACAGGTACAGGTGTATGGACCTCTACAGCGATGCTGGGCAGTGACCTGTATCCAGGGTGGTTTTCTCCTCACACTGGGAGTCCAAAGGCAGAATCGGCTCTGCAGCAGCATCAGGGGCTATACAGCTTTCCAGAACTCACCTTTCTTTCTTTCTTTCTGTTCAGCTGTCTCATCTTGAATGCTGTCATTATTCAAATTATTACTATTATTATAATATTTCTGCTTTTGTGCAGCCAGAATGCCCTTTGGGCCCATCTTTTTACAGGTTGTAATGGTTTTGTTTTGGAAAACACCTTTGGCTGCATGTGAATCCTGGAAACAGAAGTGAAATTCCCGTTGCCTAAAAACAAGCAGAACAAAACTCCAGAGAGCCTGTAAATGTTTCCCTGCACACAGTAGGAAGAGGAATTTTGTCACAGGGCAGGCAGTGCCCATCTCTTAAATTTTCATTGCTGTTCTTGGCAAATGTGCTGTTGGTACACTCGATATTCTCCTTGAGTGGCCTGATTGAAGCAAGGAGACAAGTACGTTGCTGCTATCGGGATAATCTGTGATGTAGACTGCATTCGGGATAATCTGTGATGTAGACTGCATCCAAAAGGCATTTTCAGCATTGCTAATGAGGCCTGGAGATTTCCTCCCTGGGACAGTGTTATCTCTGCTCTGAAGGAGGTGTGAGACGGTCGGTCGAGGGAACATCTGGACCCTGAGGTCTGGAAAAGCAAACCAAGCTGGGGGAAGGTGCGTCGAAAAGGAATGGTCAAACCATTTTTTCACAGGGTTATGTTTTAAATCAGCTGTAGCTGCTTGGCCAGGAGGCTTAGTATCAGTGGGCATGGCTGTGGAGAGAGCTCTTCCCAGTGTGTCACTGGGGTCAAAAGGAAACAAAAACAGGAGTGGGGTGGAAGGGGAAAAAAAAAGAAAAATCAGCAAATATTATAATGGCATTTTCTCATGGGAAGGGAATATAGTCTTCAGCTCTGGTAAAAAAGAAACAGAGGGGGCTGGGGCGCTGCTGTTGAGAAACGCTGGGAGCCTGGGAAAAACACTTGTATAATGAGAGAAGGAAAAGATGAGGGTGATTTAGGATAAGAAATGTTGTCATTGGCTTCAACTAGAAGGAGAGCAGGTCTGCTCCTCTTTTTAAATGGCACCTATCATTGTAGGAAGAGAACAGACTCCAAACAAACCATGAATATGGTTTATAAAAACCTCTGCTTATACTGAGAAAAGAGTGCCTAGAAGTGGGTTTCTCAATCTCCTTTTTCTCAGCCTTTTCCTATTGCAGAGAGCAAGCCCTTACTTGGGAAAAAAAAGAAAAAAATTAAGCCCTTGTGTATGTGTATCAGGGAAAAAGAAAAGGAACATCAAAATGCTTGGCTGATGACTTTGGGAAGAGACATGGTGTTCAGAGAGGTGACTTCTGGACCTCTAAGGATAGTATTGGGAGAGGGGCAGAAAGAAGCAACATTACTTTTATTTGGGATTTAATACACACTTTGGCAGCCTTGCCATGTCCCTAAGCAGCCTTTGTACAGATGTTAGCCTACCAACTGGGGAATGCTGCCCCTTAAGCACTGGGGATATACAGTGCAACAAACAGGCAATCTGGGACTTACTGTAAACTTTAATTTCAGCAGTTTGATTGGGCTCCTGCCATTGGGTCAGTTGCTGTTAATCCTATATCTGTATTTACCAGATACATCTCTAGTTCTATTTTCTGGAATTCCCATGGAAGGAGCTCTCACAGGTGATGAAGGTTGCATTTCAGAGAGTTTAGCTTTCATTTATCTGCATAAGAAACAGGAATCATAATACATTTGCTGTTGCTTAAGCTCAGAGTCTCCTCTGCCCCCTATTTTTGGTTAATTTCATATCCATCAAAGTATGTTTTTACTTTTGGATGAAGCTTCTACCTCAAAGCCTGTGTTGCAAGTGACCTGGTAAGGCTGTGCACAGTTTTTTGAGCCCTCTGAGAGCTCCCATGGATAGCATGGATTAAAGGAAATAGGTCAGATTTCTAAACTATAGCATACATGTTGCTACTGTTCCAGCTGGACTATCTATAAAAGTTGGAAAAGAAAATCAGAGTCCTGGAAAGAGGTTTTGTTGTATGTGCACTTCCCAGAACTCCCCTGAAAAGCCATCCAACTGTGCAGGCAGGAGTGCAGAAGCTTCAAAAGGTTTTTCCTAAATCAACCCAGCCAGCTGAAATCCATGGGAAAGCTTGTAATAATTCTGCTCATGAGAGGGACAGATAATGCAAACAAAAAGTGGTAGAAAAAGCATTTTTCTACATGATGTCACTCCCAGTATTATTTTACATGAACATAAATAATGATAAGTTTGCAGCCCATTGAAACTCCTTCAGGGAGGCAGAGAGGTAGAACATGGCATGCTGTGGTCCTAGGCAGCCAGTCTCCACTGACCAGGCAGAGGGACTCTGTGTCCATCTCATGAACATTTTTGATCCCTGACTTCTGCGAAAGGGTACTGGCTGCTCAAGCCAGGCTGGAGCCTGGCCAAAACAACATCCTGATTCTGTGGCAAGCGCTCTGGGATCAGACCACACGTGATGAGTACCCCAGATTTGCGCTACATTGGGAAGAGACTATTGTCGTGACCCCTGCTGCGCCCTGGGAAAGTCACTCGGCCATGGCTCACAGGAAGGAGAAAGCTTGCTTTCTCTAGATCCAGGATTTCCTCCTCAGCCCTTCCCCTCTCTCATGTGCTGCACCACTTCTTACCCCGCTCCTGCAGTCCGGGATCAAAAAACAACATGGAAGCATTGCATGGCCTGCCAGCCTTCCTGTGCCAACAAGGGGGCTGGTGCATGGCTGTCTTGGCCCTGATGAGAGATGTGCCCCTGCTTCTGCCCTGCACTGCCGCTGCTGCCTGCACGGCGCCAGCCTGCCAAGCTGCCCGCAGGACTGGGCAGCCCTGGCATGGACCAAGCACGGCCAAGCAGACTCCACAGTGTGGGAAATTTCTAAAGAAGCAGCCTTCTATAAACCACATTTTCATTTAACTAGTCTAAATATACTTCAGTTTCAAAACACACACTTAAAAATAACTTACAGAAATATTTATGTGGACACTGAAAGGAACTTTCCAGCTTTGGGGATTCAGCCTGCAGCCCATGGCAGAGCCCACAAGTGCCTTCCTGCTCAGTCACTCTTCACTCTTGTTATTGAGCCTCTTGTTTTGGGAGTGTTTGAGTCTCTTTTTTCTTAAGTTATCTGCCTTGACTCCACCCTGCCTCGTGGACTCACAGGGCTTTGCTTCAGTGAGGTCAAGACTGATATTGCAGGATAGTTTTTCTCACAGTCACAAACATCATAACTCTCTCAGGGATACAAGTTTTCTTTCTGATCAACACTGACTTGACCTGGAGAATTCATCTGCTCCTGTGGCGGGGCAAAGCATGTATCCGGGAATCATTACCTTCCCCCCTCTCTGTGCTCTTCATTCATTTGCCTGTCTCAGTTCATGTGTTGCTTGGAACAGACCTCAGCTTTTGGCAAATGTACGTCAGCCTTGCACACTGGGCCTAAAGATGGGATCTTTAGGATGGTTTTGGAATCTTCTAAATGGTTTTGTAACCAAAATGCATTAGTAAGGGTAATAATGAAGGCTCCTGCCTTGTGGTTTTCACCATCACTGCTGTCAATATTTTCTTCTTTGACACTGTCAGCTATCTGGAGGTGTAGCAATCACTTCCCCTTGTCTGTGTGGACAATCCCCTTTGCTAAAGAAAGGCTAGGCTCTTACTAAAGCATCACAGTTAGGTCAAGTCCACAAGTCCATACCGTCTATCATATAGGAGAGAAGCAGTCTGATGGGTTGGGACAAAGGTTGTCTGATAAGGATATGTTGTGTCATTTGTCTTCATGTCTTGGCTTTTCAAGAGACATCCCTGTAACCCAGGAACATCTTCTAGGGAGTTTGAAATGTCTCAGGTTTTGTTTCACCAGATTTTATTTTTAGTTCATGATACAGTGTTTGTTCAGTACATATTGCAGCATTGATGAGAATCTGTCCTGTGTTTAGCAGGAACAAACAGCCTAGAGGAAGGTGTGCTCACTGTGATGAAGAGTATTTGGATTACAAGAGAGGTCAGGTGACTGCAAAACCCATTGAAGCTATATGAACATTCAGTCTTGTTTAGTGCTGCAGGAGGAATTGTGCTTAAAACATGAAACTACTGGAAAAGTTCTGCTACAAGAAACATTTGTGTTGCTGTAGAGACGGTAGCTTGCATAGGGAAAAGCACAAACACTCGATCGAAACTAGTTCTGTGGTATCTTTTATGGGATTAACTTGTGACACTTTAATGTGTCACCACCAATAAGCCTCTGGTTTTTATTTTCAAAGTAAGGTTCAGCACCCTACTGGTTTGTTAATGATTTTGCCTTTCTCTCTCCCTCCATATTTCTTTTATATGTAAAGGCTGGAGAGGAGTTTGTGGGTGAATGTGTTTTAGTGTTTTTCATCAAACTATAGCCTAAAACTTCATACAAAGCAGTGGGAACAGACTCTAGGTCACCAATTAAATGCAACTAGCTCTGAAATGTCACACAACATCTATTTAAAACAGTCCAAACTCCAGGCTTGGATTAAGATCCGGGCATTCCTAAAAACACAGGATTAAACTGAAAGCTCAGATTTCCTTTAAAAAAGAAAGCTTCCTGCTCTTTGCCTGCATAGAAAAGATCAAAACCCTGATCTAAAGAGAAGCAATGCAACAGCTTCTTCTGGGGACCACAAACCCCAAGGGCACAGTTCAGTGCTGCAGTTTGCCTGGCAGTAAAGATGGGCAGAAGTTTCTGTCCCCTGCACTGAGGCTGTCTGTGCCTTTGGTTTTGCTATTGCTGTCATCTACAAGCTGCATCATGGAGAGGGTTACAAAGGGGCAAAAACTTGCTTTAATTTTAGAAGCTTTCTTTTTTTTAAAACTCAAACCATTTCAGTGAATGAGCTCTCTTTGTGGTCATGTGCAGCGATGTAGTGGTACCACAGAGGGTGAGAGACAAGAGGAAGGACAAGTTGCTGTGCAGGGTCAGGAACACAAGGCTAGGGTAGGAGCTTCATAAGCAGCTTTACTGGCAAGGAAAAATTGTCATCAACATGCCCCTGAGAAGGCAGAACATTGCAGCATGGATTCAGGAACAAGCAGCCAGGCTTGGGAAAGGCAGGAGACTTTTAAACCAGCTTTGTTTTTGGAGAAAAATGGATCAAGACTCAGACCCTGAGATAGCAGCTCTGAAGCAGATGAGCTGGCCTACTCACCTCATTGGGGTATCCTTTCCAAGGCTCATCTATAGGAGACCCAAGCAGGCACTTGTAATGGCCTCTCGTGGTCACAGTTGTTCAGGGCTTCATTTGCACTCCCCCCAAGAGGGTTCCTTCCACAGCATAGGCCTAATAGTGGCCACACTAGTAGCAGGATGGGGAAGGCCTAGGGTGGGAGCTCCTGAATCACCAGTCCGACTTGGAGCAGGGCACCTCTGCCCCATGAAAGTCTCCTGTCTCAGTGTGGCACTCCTTGAGCCTATACAGGTTTCTGAGGAGATGACGGCTTAAAGTTGGCATGCCTAGGAACTGCAGAAGGATGTTGTTGTGAGAATTAGACAGCAATTTTCTTTCCAGAGCAGTCAAAGGTGTTGCATTACATTTACATTGGGAGTGAGAGCAAAGATAGCGCTGTAGGCAGGGATCCCCAGGGACTGCAGTGTGGGAACTCCAGGGAGCCCTGCAGCAGGGGGACCAGCTCCCACCATGCTGGCAAGACAATGCCAACCAGCACACCAGTTTTAGACTAAGCCAGTAGAGGTCACAGTAGGTCCAACAAATTCTCCATGCCCTTGTCCAGCTCAGCCCGCCCTCACATCTTAAACAGTTTATGACTGACTAGTATTAAACCCTCCTCCTACTCAACAGCCTGAGCAAACCCAACAAAGCCAGCTTTTGGCTGCTGAGTACCTTCAGAGCAATTAGCTGCTAGAGACTTGGGCCGTGGCTTGGTTGCAACTCTTTTCCCCAGCTCCTGCTGCAGGTAATGTATGATATCTTGGTGGTAAAATCAGTCATGAGGGTGTGTATATGTTTTCTTCCTGTCATTGCACTAGATGTGCCAGCCTGTCAGGCTTCTTTATCTTCCCAGACCTTTCACCTTCATCCCTCCTCTGCCAAATTCATGCCCAGTCTGGAGGATGTTCCTGCTGCCTGAAGGTGATCTGTTCTGGAGGGGACAGGTTCATGTCTGCTTGTGCTGCATTATCCCCATACCAACAGCTGCTCTAGGAAAATCTCCTGAGCATGTTCATGGTGTAATCTGGGTGGATCCCTGTTGTTCTGGGCTCTCTTGGGGTCTTCCACAAAACCTGGGACATTCCCTTGTGGAGGGACATGTACTGTTGAGGCAGGTAGGTTTGCAGTCAGCCAGGTCCATGTCCCTGCTCAATTACAGCTCCATAAGGAAATTGTAGGCATGGCAAATGCAAGATCAAATGTGTAGTTCTGTATACAGAGACACTGGGGATTTCCTTCCTCCTTTTCTAGCAATGGTATCTTGGGCAGAGAAGAAACAGAACTCAAAACCTCTATTTTTCTTAAGTGAATACAGGAGCCATGAAGCTCTATATGCCTGTGCTGAAGGCATGGTCTGTAGAGGATCAGGTTGTAGTTGGCTGAAGTCTCCTGCAGACTACTGGACCTCTTACCAGGGCACATTCCTTGCAGAAGACTTCCTTGGTACAATGCCTTGGTGGCTTTGGAGCCCACCATGGCTATGACGTGTGGCACTGCCTGATGGCCCCAAACACATTTGTTCTCTTAGGTAGAACTTGACATGGGGGAGCTGGGTAAGTGAAACCTGGTAGCTGGTTCCTGAAGGTCTCTGCCACTGGAGGGGGACAGAGGCCCTCGCTGCAGAGGTAGGTCCCCCCATGCCCCTCCCAGGAGAGATCCACCCATGCTGAAGGGCTTTCATCCAGTTCATCCTGGTGGATGGGCCACTGCTTGCAATGCCGCACCCTGGAGTGGGTCATCGCAGGATTGCGCTTTTAGCAGAGGAGGGGCGCCGTTTGGCAAGAAGGCAGCATTTCACACAATAGCAGTGTGAAACAGCAGAATCCGCTGAACACTGCTGAGCCTGCCACCATGGGTGGCCCAGCACATCCAGGGAGGGGTGTTGCACAGGCGCCTGGCAGGGGTGGGGACTAGGGGCTCTCTGAAGAAGAACACAAACCTCCTCTGAGCTTCAGGTATGCTCCTGGTGGTCTCTGAATTACGACTGCTTTCTCATCACCCTTGGCCCTCAGAGGGCCACTTACCATCTTTCCCAGTAGTCCATGGCTTGAATTGCTTGAGCAGAGAAGTACTGATGCAGTGCCCAATCCCTAGCTGATCTGCAGATGCTTTCTGCAGATGCTGGGGGCGATGTGTGGTGCATCAGCTACATCAGTGGGTTCAGTGCTGGGGTGGGCTGGCCAAGACCACCTGCAAGAGGTGCCACACAGGGACACCATGTGAGGTGAGTGCTAGGCTCTGAAATGTCACATTTGCCTGGCAGAGCTTCCTGTGCAGCAGAGAGTCTCTCCAAGAAGACATGGTCTCAGCTCTGGTCAAGAGGAGGCCACCTGGGCAGCTCATGCCTTGCTCACTCACTGGGCTCTTGTGCTGCCGTTGTGCCAAATACCAGAGAGAACTAACTGGGTGGCAGCTCCCCCTGCACATTTTGAGAGGGTGTGGCAAGTTGGGAGTGGCTTTCCCACACTGGGGTACTCTGAGGAGCAGACACTTCTCTCCTGACCAGCTTGCTGTGGCCAACGAGACCTGATCGATGAATGAAGCGAGGTTTGGCATGCTGCCGTCAGGCTGCATTGTGCAACAGTGCATGATGCAACTGAACTTTACATAACCTGATGCAACACCTAGAGCTGGAGTTTAAAGCTGCACGTCCTGGGTCATTACTGTATGGTGGATATACCTCCCTGACATATACATGCATGAGGTCAGCCAGTGTGTGGACAGTAGCACTGCTCTGGGCAACTCTGGCTTTACTCTTGGGTTTGAAATTGCTTCAAACAAACAAACAAACTATGGCTCGTTAAGAGTGACTAGATGAAGGGCAGAGGCATGATCCACGTGTATTGCAGGCAGCAACTGTGGAAATGTCATCTGTGCAGCTCAGCTTGTGCCCTCCATTCCTATCTGCAACTCGTCCAGCCCAAAGCCTCTTTCTACACTCCTGCCCTTCAGCCCTGTCTCGTGCAGCCCTGGATCCCAGCTCTGACCCTGTCCTGCAACCTCCTGATGCCTGTGACAGCACAGTTCTTCTTTGCAGTCTCTCTCCTTCAGATGCTCTTGAACGACTTCTCTTCACATGTGAAATAATGACTTTGAGCTCCATGCTGTGTTAAATAGGTTGCCTTGCACTCTGCAGAGCTGATGCTTAGCCTGGTAGCAATACTCCTCTCCTGAGGCAGGACACCAACGCTTTACAGGACAGTAAAATGTAAGATAATTGCCTTAGAACTGCCCATGGCCTGACTTTCACTATTGTCCATCCTGGACTTCAGCCGAAGTAATTTTTCATCTTTTCTTTGGCATTTGTCATATTTAACCTCTAGGAAAACAGAGAGGAGTTGCTAGCCTGTTGTTTTCTGTACAAGCAGTGACAGTTTACAGCTGTTATGAGGTCTGGCATGTGCGTGGTGCCTGAGCAAGGCAGGGGAAGCGGGAGTATGTCAGGGAGGAAGGATGAGCCGCACCAAATAACCAGTCACGGTACTCCCTTTTCTCTCTGCAGCAGGGGGATTCTGCAACGCCCCTCACTGCTGTAGCATTGGACTGGTCTAGGCAGCATAACTGCCAACTGCGGTAGCTTCCATGGGCTTTTCTGTCTCTCCCTCTGCCTTCCCAGCCTGTCCGCACTGGGGGATTTGGTTCCCATGCAGGCAAGAGAAAGAAGCAGAGCCTGGAAAAAGCCAGGTCTTCTTTTTGAATGAGGATCAGGCTGGCACAACCTCAAGTATCACCTGGCTTTCCCTTCCCCCTCAGGGGAAGCTAATCCCAGGCATCACCAAGTACTGCCAAGTTTGCAGGGAAAATACCACTAGCAGGAGCAGCAACTCCTTCTGAAACTGGACTGGAAGGGGACAAGCTGGTATCCCCTTTCTGATGTGACTCTGTACCTGTGACTCACTGCCATCTCAGATACCTTTCCAATCATGCTCTTGTGCCTGCAGTCAGTGCTTGGGTGTCTGGTAAAGCCTCTTTTCAGCTTTTTATGCTAGGCCTCAATGATGTAACACCCCAGGTGAATTTCCACATCTCTGCCAGAATATACTGCAGTGCCAGAAGGGAGGCCTGAAAAATGCCTTTCCCTACTTGGGGGCCTGGATTGTCCCTGTGTATTGATGGGCTATCCCTTCAGTTTCCTCCTTCCCCCAACATACACGGGCCCCTTTTCTCTGTTCCCTATTGTGCCCTCCACCACTGATGAAGCCGAGAAGACATTTGCTTGCTTGGCCGTGAGCAGAGACAGTGCTTGCAGAGTTAGCAAGCATCATGAGGTACCTCTGCCCCTCTCATGTGGTGCCAGGAGAGATCCCCCATGGCATAGGGAGGGATTATAGGGCACTCACTCATAACCATCCTGTCAGCTGACTGCTGCATTCACAGTGGCTTACAGGAAGGCTGAGTCCCCCCGACTGCTGCATGGTGCTGGTCTCCTTACTCCCATTTCTCTGTCAGCAAGGTGGGGACTGTGAACCAGAAAGCAAAGGCATCACATTGTCCCTTATGGCAAAGAGAGAAGAAAAGAGGTCAAAGGTCTGAAGCTGTGAGCAGAGACATGTTGGCAGTGGTGTGAGCTATTTGTGTGCTGTGGTGAGGCCTCGACACCGCTGACCACGTACATACAACAGCCTGGGTGTTTGAACTCCACCCAGTGAGGATTCACTGGTATGAGAGTAGCACCTGACATGGAGATCACCAGGTGCCTGAGATCAGTTCACTGATATTCTGGGAGGACGTATAATCAAAACCGTTCTTTACATCCCTGAACTAAACAGCCTCCAGGAAGCAAATAAATGGTTAAGAAGACAGGCTAAAGTGCTGAAGGAGAAAGCAACATTTGCTCCGTGCTCATGGCCAAGTTAGTGGGAGAGACTGTTGTGTATACTCAGTAAGCGCTGATCCGTGACCGTGTGGCTCTTCGTGTTATGTCTAAGTAGGAAAGAAAAACGCAAAATGGTGATCAGAGTGGGATTATAATCCAGGAATACAGTGGCTGCTAAAAAGATAAAGAGGAAACCACAGAATAGTGGCTTCTGTTAAACCAGGGGGGGAAATGCTTGCCAAAATGGTGGAAGTTTTCCCAAATCCTCTCTTCATAAAGGCAGTTGTGATGACAATGCATTTAAGATCCTGAAAAACTCAATTAAAAATAAAAAAAAAAAAGAAAAATTAAACAATTTCTAAATATGGGGGTGGGGGGTTTAAGGAAATTACTAGTGTATTGCCAGTTTGGAGAGAGTTTAAATACTGTGTCAAGGGAGCGGTTAGTGTGTGGTATGTAAAATGAAGCAATACAAAAACTGTTATTAACTGAGTCTGATTTGCCCTTAAAATGTGCTCTAGGAACTGCTGTGTCAAAGGATACAGCTACTCCAGAAGACAGGGAGTTGCAACAGCATCAAACATCCTGAAACAAAACTTTCATTGTTCCCCCTTTGGGGGACAGTCACCCCTTTGGAGTGAAAGTCCTTCAGGAGAGTATCAGAACTGAAAACATTCATGACAGGAAGCTTTGTTGAAGCAGAAACATGCTTTTATTTCCACTGTGCTCCTGAGAACCTATCTGCATAACGACCAGTGTAGAGGCAGAATGGCAACATTGACAGGACCTGGGATCCTCTCATGGTTTACTGAGAAAGGATGTGGTGTCAGCAAGGAGGAAAGAGAAGGCTTTCCATTCTGTGGTGGTTCCCTAGTTGCTGTGAACAAAGATAGGTATCCTTCGCCTAGGTTTGACCAAGTAAAACCTATTAGCCATGTGGGAATCTAGCTAATGGAAAAAAACCCCCTGTGAATAACGCACATGAGATTTTGCTCCAGTATAATAGGCCAGCACTAGGATAGTTTCCACACCTTTGTTCTGATGGAGGGTCACGGAGCAGCTATTGCAAAACATTTTTAACTTTCAGAGCAATGTAGGCAAGGATCAATGGAAATGACATTGAGGGATGTCTGCAGAGGTACTGGTGAGGCTCTCAAGAATGGCTGGACAGCAAATGAGGGAAAAGTGAATTTTCCAGAGGCTCAGCCATATGCTGTAGGTCTTGTAGATGATATTCATAAATCACCAGTAATGCATGAGACTATCCTCAAGGCACCTCAACTACAAGATATGTCACAATTATCTTCCTTTCTGGGGATAGGCAGTTATTACCAAGGGGTCTTGCCCAATACATCGACACTATTACACTCCCTAAATAGACCAGTGCACAAAGGACAGAAGCAATGTTGATCCACACGATGTGCCAAGGCTCCAGATGAAGCAAACAACTTTGCATTAACAGAAAATGAAACTCTGCTTGTAAAATTAGCTTGCAGCACTTCACCATGGGCCTGAAACACCGATGCTGAAAGCCAGCCGTCAGGGTAAAATACTCAAAAGACCTGCACTTGGGGATCACTGGCATCCATTTACAGCACTGTGCTTACACCCAGAGAACAGACCCACGTGTCGTCTTGGGAGGTCAGCGGTTTAACCGCAGCTTATCTCAAGAGGAAACAATTTACTCTGGTTGCAAATGTCGAACACTGGCTTCAGTGTTAGCAGTAAGAGCCTGGTTAGAGACAAGGAGGTTTTCTGGGCTACTCCCTGCTCTGGTGGTATGGTAGGAATATGTAGTGACTGGTACCACAGGCACCTGAAGAGTGACACGTACCTTGACACATTATGAAACTGAGAACAAGCCAACCGAGGCATCTGATGAAAGGATGAGAGGATGGGCTTAGCACGCAGCATCTTTGAGCCTTCTTGGCTGGAAAGAGAGGACTGAAATACATGTCCAGGTTGCCTAACGAGTGGCACCAGAGCAGTTACTGTAATAAATCTCAGGTCTACTGTACTCCAAGAATTACATGATGACCCTCTGGGAATAATAACTATGAAAGCCCTGGCTGGAAATTTGGTTCAGTGGCCAGACACTGATACAAAGATAGGAGAAATGACAAAACTATGTCAAGGGTATTAATAAAGCTAGTTGGGAAATTTTCCATCAGAATAATTCTCCGATGGAAAATGCCCTTTTCACTAACTCAGCAGTTTCTGTCAAAATTGCAGATTTCCATTGGGAAAATCAAGCTGATGCAAAAAAGCTTGGTTCTTCTTTTGCGAGGAGAAAATAAAACTGCCTAGAGTGTTGTAGGCAGACTAACAGAAATTGCCCTTCTGTGCAGCTTTCAGACACCCAGCCTTCCCCTCTGGTACAGAAATCAGAGATACAGCTGAACAGTCAGAGGTGTAAGAAGGCTGGAAGATGGGAAGTCACCCCACTAAGTTTTTGACAGCTAAACTGCACCAGAAAGCGAACATACTCCTATCAGATGGACAGCCAGGAAGCCAAAATTTTTCATTCTGGTTCTTTTAAAGCACAGTTTTTGTGTAGCTCTAGTAAAACCAGCATTTTTTATTTTTCAGTCTAGTATTTTCTTTAAAAAGGAAGTCAGCTACAATTGTTTTCTTTCCTGCTGGAAGGGATTTCTATTTCCCAGCCAGATTGGGGTATCAACAAACACTACACTTGCTTATATATTCTCCTTTGTATTCTCAGGAATGGCCAGCTGCTCTAGGAAAGCAAACTTAGACATGGGCCATTTATGGGACATATGTTTTTGATTGCAGGAAATGCCCCTCGTAAATGGCCTGAAGTGCTGCGTATGAATGCTACTAATTTAACACAGACTGGGAAAGTGTTAAGTATTTTCATGGACAGGAATTCCTACTTGCATTGTAAGTGATGAAGGGTCACTTTTTTTGATGTTCAAAATGTTGTCTGCTTTTATCTTACCAAATAGTATCAACCTTGTCACATAAGCTCCTTGCTGTCCCGCCATAAGAGGAGCAGTGGGGAAATTTGTTCAAACATCCGATTCAGTGATCCAAACCAGAAGTCTGGATAAAGTGGACTTACAATAAAAAGCGATGAATTCTCTTTTGGCCTGGAAAGGACATGTTAATACAGATCTCTACTTCAGTCATCCATGGTTTTGGAACACAGATTTTTCTTGCTTGGACTTGCTAGTGCCTGATTTCCAGGGGGGGGGCGTTTGTTTAAAAGTGATAGGATCAAATGGCCCCACATAGTCATGCATGAGTCTGCTGCTTTCAGATTGGAAAAAAAAATCTGCACAAGAGGTAACTGTGAAAACTTTGAGAAATTTTAAGCAAATTATTTGACAACCTTCTCCTCTGTTTTATCAGATGGAAATGGCATTGGGAGCCTTAGAATTAATTAGAAGAATGGAGTAGTTAAATTGGGCCCTCTTATCAGATATAATAATAGTAATTGTCACCTTTATGGAAAGGTCTGTGGTTGTGGATGCTAAAGTAGGTCAGCTGGCAATTATTCAGTTAGCAACAGTGGGGTCGTGAGGAACCTCGGAAAGACCAAGACCATCTCCAACATGTCTGCAAGCTTTTTAGATTTAAGGCTTTCACATTTAGAAACATTGGTTGGAATCTCTTGGTGCTTCATTTTCCTGGTCAGTAAATGGGAATACCTTTGTTGCAAGAATGTAAAATTTACCTGGTTCTTGTCATGAAGGACATTGGAGTTCTCTGGAATTTTCAATGGAGGTGTCATGTGTTGCAATCAAATGTTTGCTTCATGCTTGTTCTAACACACTTGTATGTTGGTTTTTGGAAGTTCTGTTTCTCTCTGGAGCTCTGACCTTGGCAATCAGAATTCAAGAAGGAATGATATTCACATGTAGAAATGGCCTAATGACTTGGTGCTCCTCTGCACAGCTTGGTAGCAGGGTCAGCATCTTCAGTGCTGTTCATATGTCTTTGTGGCAATGTTTGTCCTGTTTTAGGCCTTTGTTTCAGAACTCCCAAAACTTCTGTTTTCTGTTGTAATTTAGGATCTGTCTCTTTCAGTATCTGGACATAGCATGATGGTAATCATCTCTGAGAAGCGTCCCAAAGGAGCATAAAGGAACTTTGCTTTTCCTCGCTGACTTCCAGTTTTCCCCTGTTCTCTGGCAGAGCTCACAGTCTTGGTTGCTTTCTGTCTGAGCTTCAGGAAGGCCCTTATCCATCAGGGCCAAAAAATTCTTCATCCACCTCTTCTCTCCCCTTCTCTGAGATTTCACCTCTTGCAAGTTCCCCACCAGACCCAGCTGTAAATAGATTAATCACTTTTCTAGCAGATAAAGATCAGCAAAGCCATCATAGATGAGGCTGGGTTTGACTTCCTGGTGCAGGGTCAGCTAGTGTATGATCTCACCTCACGCTCCAAAACACACCATCTTCCATCAGCTTCCTCACTTTTGTTAGCATAAAGCAGTTGGACAGTGCTGGGTTAATGGTTGGACTTGGTGATCTTAAAGGTCTTTTCCAGCCTAAATGATTCTATGATTCTTTGACTTGTGGTGTTGAGTCCTCTATCACAGGCCAATGCCTGAGTAAGTATAGCTGTTTCCCATCTTGGTAGAAGGCCCCAGGGTGTCCAAGAAGGGATCATTTACATGAACTCAGAGGGCCCTGAGGATGTTTTGTACAAGTACCTGTTACATCCAGTGCAATGCAGCCATCATCAGCATCAAATCCATGGGACTTTATTTGTGTGTATGTAGAGTGATATGCTTGTATGTATGCTTGTATGAGTCATGTCCTGTCAGTACTTCCCGCACCAGTTACATCTGTGGGTTAAATAAACAGGAAAAAAAAAAGCAGCAAAAAATTATGGTCTGTAGAAATCTCAAGGACCAGGATCTTCAAATACTCCAAGTTCAACAAACAATCTTAATACAAGACTCATATCAAGTGTATGAGTCTCTTGCCCTTCCTCATGGCTGTTCTGCATCTTAACTAGAAGAGCACAGGCACTTTGGGGAGCTCTGGCCCTTTTTCTGGGATGTGCTATAAGACATTCTCTAGTTAGGGAAAAAGCAGACTGTCTTATTTTTGTCCCTCTTCCCATTCCTCATGATCTTGGTCTTACATGGGGGTAGCAGCTGATGCATAAGACTTAGGACAGCTGCATAATTCATTGGCAGGATTGCTGAATTTACGGAGGGGATCAGGTATCAGAATAACGGGGTTCTGGACTGGAGGAATTAAGCTCACAATATTGAGTTTTGGATGTTCCAGTTGGTGATATTGCCAAAAGGGACATGAAAAGTGATCTCAGTTCAGTTTGGTGCAGTGCAATAATTAATCTGGGTGAATATACACAATTCTGATAAATAAGTCTCTATCTCAGATTGCCCATATAAACCCACTAGCAAACTTTTTTTTCCCCTTTTGGTTTGCATGAAAAAAGTGCTGAAAGGACATTCAAAAGTTGGGTTTTTTTTTTGCCCTGGTACATAAGTCACTGGCTACAGCTTGATATAAGATGTGGTGGGGTGCTGTGGTGACTTTAGTGGCCCAGAGAAACTTCTCCAAGGCCTGCCTGACATGTCTAATGCATGCATTCCAGCCTTAAGGAAATGCCAGATTTGGGGTCAGGAAAGTATTTCTATCCAAATCAGACTGGCAGGAACAATTTTTTTAACCTGTAGTGCATGGCATAGTCTGCTTCCATTGGCCACCAGAAGATGTTCCTGTGAACTACAGAGAACAATGACATATTTCATGATGTGAGCGATGGAGGGGATGGAGGTGAATGTCCTTGTGACCTCTGGATCAGAGTGTAGTTGTAGGAACTGGCACTGATGGCCTTGGTGATAGTATCCAGTACAATAGTTCTGTAGGTGACAAATAGCTGTCTGCCTCTTCTGTGTCTGGTGTCGAAAGGATGCGTTCTGCTTTTCTTTCAAAGTTACCTGCATTGTTTGCAAATTTGTTGTCCCCTCCACTATACAGAAATTCAAATATAATAGAAGTTCAATATAGAGCAGCATCCCATTCACTTCCAGAAGCAACACGTCTGGGCTTTTTCACCCTGGGTCTCATCTGCTACGGGACACATTTCCACCCCTGGGACTGTGACAGGTGAAGGGAAGTGAATAGCTCCCACATCCTGGGAATGGACTCTACACGTCAGTCACTGCTAACCTTGCAACAGCATGGCCAACATGACATTGCCCTTGGCAAGGGGAAGGGTTTTCCTTCTTGGAAATGTTTCAGAAAGCAGCAGTATCTCTGTCATGGCAGGTAGAGCTCCTCCCTGGCCTCTCACTAAACCAAACCATTGTCCATGTGCCTATGAATCACCCCAAACACACTAAGAAACACAGAGATGTTGTGTCATGTGAATTGAGGGGTACAAGAAAGAAACCAGGGGAGTTTCAGGGACTGGCTGTGCAAGTGGTCAGGAACAAGACGGCTACTTATTGTGTAAGTACGGCCTTGTCTGTGCAGAGGGTTGTATCAGTGAGCGGACCAGCTACATGGGGCATGCACTGAGGATTTCCGCAGTAATCCTCACCACAGGCCAGCATGCTGCAGCATTCTCTGCTGCTCCCTGTGGAGGAAGTGGGAAGGATGGTTGGCAGGATCCACACAGCTGCCTCATGCCTCCTCCAGTTTGTCTCTGCGCTCCCACTGCTAGCTTTGTGCTACCCCTTCAAGAAGGCTCTTTATAGCTAAGTCACCCAGTGACTCCCAAGCCCATGCATTAGCTGGAGATTTTTGTGATGTGAGGCTGTTTTTGGGAGCCTTCGCTTGAAGGACCTCTGTGCTCCGTTGTTTTCTGTTGCAGAGGAAACCTTGATTGTTTGAACAATGACTTGTGGCTAGGATGACTGCTGGCATGAATTAGGAAACCCTCCTCATCTGCCTGTGAGGTTCTAGATGATGTCCCTGCTCACAGCACTTTTTATGGATGGGCTTATTTATCTTTTATGGAACAAAAGTCCTCCCCGTCTGCTCCCATGTAGGTTTATACAGCAGTTACTTCAAGACTGAAGCTCTTGCCAACTGTGTTAGGTGTGAACACAACTCATGTAAGGTTTGCCTGCTGCTTAGCTCATGCCAAATTAGGCATGCTTAGCTCATGCTCAAATCAGGATAAAAGCAGAATTTTTCAGTGATGAAGGCAATTCTTCACTGGGGTACTCTCTTGTGGGTAATAGTGTCTTCTTTGTTTCTTGATGTCTTCGGAGTGAGACTGGATGACCTTCTGGAAGCTATGACTTGCCAGATGCAAACAGTTTGAATCAGCAAAGGAAGAACTGAGACTCAGTTTCACAGCTTTCTTTATGTATGAGGTGCAAATCTGTTTTGGCCTGAACACCCAAATGTGGGCTTTGGCCTCCATCTGAATACAACAGCGTGTAGTGCTTTGGAGAGAGCTACTCTTTGCTCGGGCTGAGAGCTGGTGACCATGCAGCAGCTACTCAGGCAGAAGTGCTTTGGTCCTGCCAAGGGTGAGCATCGACACAGGATGTGCATTGTCACTGGATGCTGTGGGGACACAGCCAGCCTGGGGTGCAGCTAAGTTGCAATTTGCTGTCTGAGTAGGAGCTAAGGTCCACTGCATCTGCCTGTGCCAGTAAGCAGGCTGCTGCCATATCCTCCCAGGCTCTTCCTTAAGTCTCTTTTGGATCCCAAGTCTATGAGTATTGAGGAGATGTGGCTCTCTGTGCAGGGATTCCCATGCAATACCAGCTCTGACAGCTGGGCAACAGCTGGTTGCAGATGATTGCCAGCATTAATAAAGGAGGCTATGTGATGGATTCCCTTATGTAGGGGTTACTAAACAAACAGAGCTTGAGGAAACCCAGCCTTGTCCAGGAGCAAATGCAGCACAAAACCTCTTCTTGTTCTGACAGGCCAGCAGCGGGTCCTTCTCTGCTGTAATTTGCAGATAATCCCATGTACAACAGCTTCAGAAACTGATCTGGTGAGAGCAGTTCCTCTGTGCATCCCTGACCAGCCTACTAGTTGTGAGGGAAACATGTGTGTTGAAGAGCAAGATGATTCCTTTGGGGCCTCCTAAATGATTTTGCAGTGCCTTTGGGAGAACATGGGGTAAACTGTGGCAAAGCTCCCATTCATCATATACTCGTAGGCAGAGATATGTGGATGTAGCGGATGAGAAAGCTTGCCCAGGTCTCTCAGGATGGTCCCAGATGTATGATGATGTCTTAAAAGGGTCGTGGGAGGGACAACAGGCCACAGTTTCCACTTTTCTGCAACCATGGGCAGTGCAGTCCTCATACTGGCCCCCAGCAGGCCCCTGTGCTCATGAGGAGGGTGCTACCCATCTCCCTGGATCCGAGGTCTCCCTTGAACAGGCAGGTTCCCTCATGATGGGGTCTGAATGACAGTGTCCCAAAATGCACCAGACACCCTCTCTTGAAAGGTAGGCCCCTCCTTGGCAGATGTCCAGCTGCCTCCACATGTTCCACTGTGCTGCAGAGCCTTGTGGGCAAACTTAAGGGTGCTGAGTACCAGCAGAGAAGGAGGAGGATCCTCTGTGGTCACCCTTTCAAGACCCCATTTCTCCAGCCTTTCTGATTCCCCTCCTCTTTGCTCTGGGTTTCCTTGACCCCTCACAGCCTGCTGTCCTTCCCCAGCCTGGCTGTGTGCTGCAGCTTGCCCACTCCTCCCCAGAGCTGTGGAGGCTGGAGGCTGAAGCTGGAGGCTGGAGGCCAGAGCTGACCAGGGGGTTAAGAGGCAGATGGGAGTTTGTGGTTGTCCCCTCTCTCTGATGGAGTGAGGGAGGGCAAGTCACTGACCTCCCAGCAGGAGTGGCACAGGAAACCCGTAATTACATGCTTGTGACAGCAATGCTGGATCTTGTTAATCACGCTGCTGCCATGTCAGAGTTGCTGCCTCTTGGGATTAGGGAAAACAAACAAGCTGAAGCGACAGTGGTGAGTCTGTCCAGTGATTACCCAGCACCTCCCAGTGCAGTGCCCCCCACAGCACTGGCTAGTCCAGCAGCGGGGAGAGTGTGACGGGGGCCAAAGTCTCAGCAAGCCCATCCCAGTAGAGCCTAATGTATCCAGCACTTGCAGTGGCAGGATGGAGTCCTCTCCGTTTCTCAGTATGTCTCTAAACACACGACAGTGGTGGCTGACACCTTCACCTCCCCTTGGAAACTGAGTTTTTTCCCCCTGTGTTTTGTAGGAGTAAGCTGAGACACAAAGGAGACTTACACAAAGCCCTGTGGAGAGTCAGGGGTAAAAGTGAGCTTTAAGTGCAGCGATGCTGCTTCCACACTTTGGTGCCTCGACCCTTGCTCTGTTGCTCCAGTGCTTCCTCTCAGCCCTTCTCCTCCACTTTGGAGGGAAGCCCTGGTGTTCTGCCCTGCAGTAACCCTGTCTACTATGCTGGCTGTGTATTTTTTCTAGTGATTGCTAAATATCTCCACTTTTCCAGTATGAACTTTGCTTGAGCAGTTTCCTGTCCTCATGAAGTGACTCCACCTCTGTTCCCATCCCCACCTCTTGGAAAAAGTCTGGACATCCTTTTCAAAGACAAGCTTTACATCACACTGACCCATCCTGCAGAGCAAATGGAAGTCAGTAATTTTGAGCTCAACCCACTCTTCTGCTGCCCTGAGCTAAGCCAGAGTATTTTTCCTCTTTCAAAAACTGGACCTGCTTTTTTGTCTGTTGGAAAAATAATAATTAAAGAAAAAACCTGCCCCAAATTCCCTTTCCCTTTCCCTTTTTGTAAGCTTAGTCCTTTTGTAAAGCCCCTGAAGTGCTTATTTTTCCCCTCATCCACTCTCCCCTCCTTGGTGGAAAATTTCCCTTCTTCCAAGTCCTCACAATGTTATTCCAGCACCATTCCCCCTCTCTGGGACCTGAGGAGATGTGTCAGCCTCATGGCATGGGTATGCTAAGGAAAGATCCAATATATTTCCCAAGGAGAGGTAGCCCACGTAAAAACCAGAATGGCTCAGCCCCAGGGTGGTGCAAGGTTTGTGGGCATGGCTGCCTCAGCAAAAACAGTTAGGAAAGACAAGGTTTGGGCTAATTCAGCTTTCCCTCCTCCTGGATAAAAGGACTCTGCTTGGGGCTGCTCTAATGGCAGTCCCAAGGTGGAGGAGACTCTGTTGCCTTACTAAGCTTTGCCGGGTTGTATTGTAGTGGCCAAACCCACACCATATCCTTGTGAGGTGCCCTGTGCCCCAATAGCCAGCATCCAGGGAAGGCCACTGATGTAGGACAGAACATCCCTCTTGCAGACAGTCAGGCCAGCATGGGAAACAGAGAGTTTGGGACCTGAGAATAAGCAAGGCCCTGGTGCATCCCCAGAGACTGAGGGGAGTGAGCCTCAGACTGAGGGCTCCAGGCTTCAGCCAGGCTCTAATCCAGTGTACAGCTGAGAGGATCAAGAGATAGAAAGGTTGCTCACTGTAAATCCTTTTGAAGTCTGTTCCAACTGTTTTGCTGGAAACTTGCTGGCTTGCATGCCAGAAGGGATGCTAAGCCAGGCAGCCACAAGGAGCAGGGGTGTGCGTCCTCCATGAGGCCTTGGGCTCCGAAAAACCACCCACTTGCTCCAGGGACCATTGCTGCCCAAATGCCCCAAACCCAGCAACAAATGATGACAATTACAGGGGTGTGAAAGCATCGGGATTGGTGAAGCCCCTCTGCTGGAGCCCCACAGTCCCATGAGAGGGAGCAGGAGGTCCCCAAATGCCAGGACAGCCCAGATGAGGAGATGGCTGACACAGGAGCAGTTGGGTGGGCATGGCTCCAGCTCCAACCCTCTGTAGCTGCAGGTTGCAGGATGGCTTGCTGCTGGCTCTGCCTTTACACAAACACGCTTTGCTTCTCTTGGCTTTTCTCTTAATGAATCCCTTCTCTCACGGCTGTTGTTTTTGGCCTCCAAATGATTCTGTGGTTTTCCTTCTCCAGCACGTGATACAAACACTGCTCACCGGCTGCTACCTCCAGGTGATGGACACCTGTAAGTGGCCCCATGCGCCCATACAGGTTGGAGTTAGTGACACTGGGACACAAAGTCATCACCACACTGTGGACTTGCTTGGTGTTTTCTGGACTCTTGGTGGAACACGACAGGACAATTCATGGGGGTATGAAAGGGGCCTGCAAAAAGGAGCCAGTGCTCCCTGAAGTAAGAGTAGGGAATGTAGGAGAGGGAAGTGAGATAGAGGCACTGGGCTTGCTGTGGGGCTGGACCCTTCCTAAGCAGCACAGGCCACAGAGCTAGAGCAGTGCTGCAGCCCCACTGCATTTTCCAGTAAGGCAGGGGTGACCAGAGAGAACCCCCTTGAATACTGGCTCTTAGAATTGTACATCGCCAGCTTGAAGTGTACAACAAATTGATAGAGTAAGAAAGAATTATCAGTAAAGAAAAGCACTTGTATTTAACAGCCCTTCCCTTTCTCCCCCACTTCCAGCTGCTTACCCTTAAAATTCTTCTTGAGACACAACTCTAAGCTTTTCTCTGAAACCACCAAGACTAGAAACTGCCTTTTTTTTTTAGACAAGTCCTGAAAATTTTCTTCCCTCAGTGAAAGAAGGGACTTAAAGAAAACGCAAGCTACCACAAACCCCATCCTAATTTGGGTGCTTCTGCCCACTGTCCACATTCTTCTCTCCCTGTTGAAAAGAAGAGGCCTCTCTTCGGGTCTGTCCTCCCCAGTTGGTATATGTCCCTGCTCCGAAGGCCAGTGCTCCCAAACTGTGGCCCAGCATTGTCCGGCTGTTGACCCCCACTGGTGCTGCCCAAAGCATCCAGTCTCTCTGGCCCCTCTCCCCAGCCTCCCTACTTTTTCATGAAAATACAAAACATAGTCCTGTTCCCTCTTCTCCCTGTGCTTTCCTCTCCTACAACTCAGCCCCCTTCATCCTTCCTTCACCACATTTCCTGCAAATGCAGGTTTTGCAGTCTCAGAGCAGATGCTGCAGAAATCCCTGTGCACAAAGGAGCAGTGTTGATCGCAGCTAAATGGTATCAGCCATAAGGGACTCCCCTGGGATGGGGCAAAGCAGACATAAGGTATAGCTTCTATTCCCGGAGGCACAGAGTAATTTTCCTGACTGTGTGACACTGAACACTTTGTTTAAAAATAGAGAGGAACCTGAATCAGCAGGCGCAGGAGATATGAGGTAACTCCGGTAAAACTTTTCCACCACACCAGGCACTGGGCACAGACAAAGGGCCACACCTGTGGTTTCACTAAACCATCTCACCTGATCTGGCATTGCCAGTTACAGACTGACAATGGCAAATTCCAGTCCTGCAAATCCTACCAGGAATCCCTTCCTGCATGTATCAGCAGTGCCCTTTGATCTGCCTGGGGACAGAGTGGCCAGGGCTTCCAGGCAGCCCCTGCTTCTCCCCATCCCCGACAGCCTCCTGTGCTGCAGGAGGGCTGTGAGGACGTATTGGTGCAGGGTCTTCTGCAAGAGGAGCTCAGGCTTGGCGTTGACCTTGTCCCATTTATCTGAGTTATGTAAGATCTTCCCGTATGGGCTGCTGGCTACGTGACACCTAACTATTTAGGCCAGTGTAGTCTGTGACAAATGTGACAGTTTGGGGGAGGAAAGTAAGTACGCTTGTGCTGTCTCAGACTCAGGAGGGAATGGAAACAGCTGGATGCCATGCAGCAGGGTCACTCCTCAGCTGATACAAATTTTCCTGTCCCACTGCTTGTGGGAGATGCCCAGTTTCATCTGAGCTCAGCAGTTCTGCACCCAGGGCCTCTTTTCAACACAAGAGCTATTTAATAAATCACGTTTCCTCTTGACCATCCTGTTCATGGCAGGACAGGGAGAAGATGAGAGGGTAACTCAGAGATCTGGGTCCTTTGCCTCTCCACTGTGAGTTCTGAGTTGGGTTGGGATTTCCCTGCAGTTTCTTCAGAGATAATGTAGTTCCTGCTGGAGCTTCAGTCTGTGTTTATGGCAAAAGAGCCACTCCAAAGAGAAGGAGCTGCGTCTGGTCTCTGGGCTTCGGGATACAAATCCCTCGCAGCTTTGGAGGCATGAACTTGGGATGAAGCTGACAGCAGATGGGAAACTGGAGCTTATGGTTAGCATTGGGGTTGTTGGAATAAGAGCAGCATGAGGAGCTTGTAGGCACAGGGAGCTGTAAATCACAGTAGTGCTGCCACTGGTTTGCCTGCAGAAATTGGTATTGGGCTTCATCTATGTTGTTCTTGCTTGTCTGCCCCATCAAGGAGACATTAATCCCCTTTCTGAGCACTGTCATAATAAAAAAACATTTCAAGGCAAGGCAAGGGCTCTTCTTATGTCTCTCCCTTTGTCATGCTGAGGGTGCTGAGTCAGCAGTGCCCTGGCAGCCAGGAGGGCCAACTGTGTCCTGGGGGGCATCAGGCAAAGCATCACCAGCTGGTCGAGGGAGGGAATTGTCCCACTCTGCTCTGCACTGGGGCAGCCTCACCTTGAATATTATGTGCAGTTTTGGGCACCATAATGTAAGAAAGATATTAAGCTCTTAGAGAGCATCCAAAGAAGGGCAACACAAATGGTGAAGAGCCTTGAGGGGAAGCCATGTGAAGAGCGGATGAGGTTACTTGGTCTGTTCAACCTGGAGAAGAGGAGAGACCTCATTGCAGTCTACAACTTCCTTGTGAGGAGAAGAGAAAGGGCGGGCACTGATCTCTCTTTGGTGACCAGTGACAGGACTTGAGGGAAAGGCCTGAAGTTATGTCAGGGGAGGTTTAGGTTGGATATTAGAAAAAGGTTCTTCACCCAGAGGCTGGTTGGGCATTGGAACAGTCTCCCCAGGGCAGTGGTCACAGCACCAAGCCTGACAGTTTAAGAAGTGTTTGGATGATATTCTCAGGCACATGGTGTGACTCTTGGGGCTGTCCTGTGCAGGGCAAAGGGCTGGACTCAATGATCATTGTGAGTCCCTTCCAACTCATCATATTCTGTGATTCTGTGACTCTGTATGTGACTGTCCAATGCTTCCAGTAATGCAGTGGCCGAGTTCCACTCAGAATGTTCTGGACCCTTCAGCATATGCTGTACTCAAATTTAAGAGGTGGTCCCTAAGTGTTCCCAGCAAGCCCTATTCTAAGTTTAATGCACTCCTGCCCTTCACGTGGCAGTGCCTTCAAACAGCAGCAAAAATATTTGGTTGAGAAAGAGGAGTGGAGAAAGCACCATTGAGAACAGATATTAGTTGTCAGCAAACTGACCTCCTTACAGGTGCCATCAGATAGCCATGGCTGTAGTCCCACATTGTTTCTGCCACCACTCTGCTTACCAACCGGGGGCATATGGTTCCATCAGGCGTCGCAGCTTTGGGCCACAGTGATGGAGGCACAGGGATCCAGGGTGTGTGAGGTGCCATGTCTCCACTACTGATCTGTGGGGCCCTGGGGGGGATGCAGGCAACTTTCTGATAAGCAGATGCTGTGATAGCATAAGATGATCTGGCTTCTAGAAGATGACATTCATAACTGGTACCATAAGTCTGGCTGATTTTTTTGTCTTCCATAAAGCACTTTTTTTCTGGAAGAACCTCATCCAAAACATTACTGCCACTGATGTTATGAAGCATTGAGGGTCCCTGGCTTTCTCAGCCACTGGTGAGTAAATAGGCAGTCTTGTGCTCTCCTGACCCGGCCATGCTTCAGTGTTCCTGTTACAGTACATCTGCAAGCCCAATGCACATGGGACCCCTGACAAGGTCACACAGAATTGTTAGAGCAGGAAGGGACCTCTGGAGATCATCCAGTCCAACCCCCCTGCCAAGGCAGGGTCACTTATAGCAGGTTACACAGGAATGTGCCCTGATGGGTTTTGAATGTTTCTGGGGAGGGAGAAGCCACGACCTCCCTGGGCAGCCTGTTCCGGTGTTCTGCCGCCCTCAGTGTAAAGAAATTCTTCCTTATGTTGAGATGGAACTTCTTGTGTATTAGTTTATGGCCGTTGCTCCTGATCCTGTTTCTGGGCACCACTGAAAAGAGTCTGGCAACTATCCTCATGACACCCATCTTCTCTTCTAAAGGCTAAACTGACACAGCTCCCACAGTCTCTCCTCATTAGAGAGATGCTCCAGAGCCTTAACCATTTTTATGGGCCCCCACTGCACCCTCTTTGGTAGCACCTTGTCTTTCTTGTACTGAGGAGTGCAGAACTGGGCACAGCTCTCCAGATGTGGCCTCACTAGGGCCATGTAGAGGTGTAGGATCACCTCCCTCAACCGGCTGGCCAAACTGTTCCCAATGGACCCCAGGATACCATTGGCTCTCCTGGCTGTGAGGGCACACTGCTGGCTTATAGTCAATTTGCCATCCACGAATACTCTCAGGTCCTTCTCAGCAGAATTACTCGCTACTAGGTCAGTCCCCATCCTGAACTGGTACTTGTGGCTATTCCTCCCCAGGACTGCACTTGCCCTTGTTGAACCTCATCAGGTTTCTCTCTGCCCAACTCTCCTGCCTATCAGGGTCCTGCTGAATGGCAGCACAGCCTTCAGGAGTATCAGACACTCCCCAGATTCTGGGGCTGGCTGCACAGGGCATCCTCCTGAGCACAGGAGGTTCAGCCCAAGTGGGCTAGAAGAGCTCACATCACTGTGAGCTGTTGGTGACTGTTCCTCCTGTGTGTGGTTTTTCTACAAAGGGAACACCTTACAGCACTTGAAGAGCTTCTCTGATATCATCTTGGAGCTTGGAAATTGATATCAGCTGATATCCAGCTTGGAGCTAGGTCTTCAATATCACTGTTTCTCCTTACCATCCTTGAGAGAATCCTTTACCCTGAGACATTAGTTTTGGTTCAGTCAGGACCATGTCAGCCTTTTTGTTATTAAATGCTGAAGAGATCAGGGAAAGCCTATCAGAAATAGGAAACGTGATATTGTAAAAAGTTAATTTGTTAGTGTAACTTGAATTTGCGCCGATGTTGCCATTCGATCTTCAAGGCTGCCTGTCAAACACCTTTCATCAGGATCAAATTCTCTTGAGTTGGAATTTGCCTCTGGTCAGAATGAGAACCACTCCCAAATACCACTTGTCCTGATTACACCCTCTGTGTCGGTGACAGTGGTATTGAGGCTCTGTACAGGGCCTCTTACCTCTGTTTCCCTGCAAGGATGCTCATGCAGACCTCCGTGTTTTCTCTCTGGACTGTGGCCCCTCATCCCTGGAAAGTTTCCTTGCCTCTTCTGGATTTGCTGCTTGTGAGAGATGAGAAAGGAGCCTCACGCACCCCCTGATCAGGGCAGGCTGGGGCTTGTTGGGAACACTTAGGCAGGATCTCCTTGCTCATCCAATTCATCTATGCCACAACCATATGCTGTTATTAGGTGATTATGTTTTGGTATCTTCATTGTGTAATTAGTCGTATGCTCATAAACAATGTAAATAACCTCTAATGAGTTGGTAAGTTAATCATTCAGTAATGACTTTGAATGTCAGGAACTGTCAACACAGAGAAGCAGCTACTTTTAAATATTCTTTTTCATTTTCTGTTCATTTTCATTTTTGTGTTGCAAAACCAGCTAACATCTTTGTTCCTTCTTTTTGCTAACACTCTGCAGGCTATTCTGTTCATAAGCCACTTGAGTGGATTTACTCATCAATTTATCCAGAAAATTTGGCTGCACTGTTTCGTGCTACTGCTGATATTTTTTTAAAGACATATAGCAAGTTCCTCTTCTGTTTTGTTTGTTTGTTTGTTTTAAATTTTATTCTAGTGTTGATAGTCATGGATGGATCCTGGGACCTATTCTTCTTTGATCTTGTTATTTTTGGAAGTCTTTTTCAGGGTAAACATTTAGGCCAAAGTCTTACTTAGGTAAGAGCTGCTCTGCATGTAACAGCAAGAATTTCAAAATGGCTGGAGCAAGAAAACAAGTCTGAAAAAACCTAAATCAGGTATTTTTTTTCCCCCACACATTTGCTGCTTTTCTTTAAACACCCTTCCAGCCCAAAGAGTCACCAATAGAAGTTTGGGAGTAGGAACTCTGAAGGCTTAAAGGCTCTGTTGTAGACATGAAAACAGCAGCTTACCATGTTGGATTTTAATTATTTTATTTTTAAACAAAGCTCATTAAGGTTTTTTTTAGTCTGATCTGTGGTTTTGGATGCCTAGAATTGCCATTACTGTATTAGAATGATGCTTTACTGTCTTTCTGTTGTGCTTTTCTGTTGTGAAGTTTCCTTCTGTGGCTGACATCCCAGACCCTCTGCCAGCTTCCCCCCAGCACTGCCTGGACCCTTGGCCTTTGGCATTTCCTATCATAACATTGGAAAAAGAGCATCTGAGCACTTTTCAGAGCTTCAACTTATAACCATGGTAAACTATACTCACACTTTTTTGTAAAATAGACCATGCCGTTTTTTTTGCAGATACATTTGCGGATTGCTGATACACATCCTTGTATTTTTGGACATATTTGTGTATTTCTGGAGTGAAGCTGCCATAGTAGATAACCAGAGAAAAGGAGTTCTGTTTGGGAACAACTTTGAAAGATTTCTAATTAGCTCTCAGCCTGTGTTGGGACAAAGCCATGATATTTCAGCTATTCTGGCAGAGAGTGTGTTGTGTCAAATTTCCATTTTTTGTGTGTGAAATGTGATTTTCAGACCAAAACTTACATTTTTCAGAGCTGAAATATGAGGGGTGCATGCTAGTGTTTGTGCCTAGGGAGAAATGCCCTGATTCAAGTCTCTGCTTTATCTCATTTTGAGCAAAATATCTTTCCCTCATCATGCACAACCAGCTATGGGATGGAGCCTGATCCAAGGTGTTCCCTTTGGCACTGACCACTGGGAGTCTGCTGCTTCTTTCTGTCCCCATCAACCAAAAAGTGCATGTCCACAGGGGATGCACAGCTGTGCTGTGTCAGACCAAGGGTTCTTGGAGCTCAGCAGCCTGTCTCCAACAGTGGCTGATAACACATGCAAACAGCACTATTTGAAGGCAAACGTGATATGTTTCCCAAATCTTCCCTAGTGTCCCACAGTTTGTACTTTGAGGATTTTCTGAGGAGACCTAGTATATTTGTTGCATTTTTTTTTCTTTTTCTACACATTTGAAACCCTGTGAACTTGTGGTATTCGCAGCATTTTGTGGCAAGGACTTCTACAGTGTAACTACCTGTTGTGTAAACAAACACCTCCTACTGCAAGTTTTGCTTGCCAGTTTCTTAGATGCCCTTGGTTCTTGTAATGTACTTTTACAATTTCCTTGGATGAGTTTTCACTGAGGCCTTACCTCTCATGCTTTTAGTTGCAACTGAATGCACTGTGGTACATTCTCACCCTAAGGAATGGGAGAATGTCTCCTCAGCAGGCAGAGGTGTGTGTCTCTTTTATGTACCTTCCAGGCTCTTTCACAAAAATCCGTGAGCATGATGCAGCTGTTGGTTTGTTTTTGTATTTTTTTTTTTCTTCTTGCTGATGAGTGTGACTAAAAATGTTTGAAGCCTCTACACCTACTGGGGTAATTCTATGTCTCTGCACATTGGCTTGATATGTCCTCCCATCAGGCAACCCCAGTGAAAGCCTGTTCTCAGTAGGTGGCATTTTGCATTAAGATGCCTTCTGCCAACAAAGTCTCCGCAGACACAGGCCCTGAGATTGGAATGGATATGATCTAGGACAGCACACAAACACATGCTTAACTTTAATCCACACATGCTTAAGTTCCTTTTGAACAGAGCTTTGCTCTACATTTGTTGCTAGATGTCTGTTAAAGGACCAACAAAATCCAACTGCTGAGTTCCTATTTTACATTTCTCTCCTTGGACAGCAAAACCAGCATGTATATCGCTTTTGGGAGTCCTCCACATGGCCACTGACACCTAATGCAAGAGTTGCCTGGATGATAACCAGCTTTATTAGCTGTTTTATATAAGCAACAGGCACCCTGGGTGGTGTCGGATCTCGCCTGAGCTACCCCACAGCCATCCAGCTGCTGGCCTTCTCCAGCAGGGCTTCACAGTATCCCCCCCAAATATGCTCCTAGCCAGCCCCAAAAGGGTTGCGGGAAGATGGTTGTAGCTCTCAGTTTGCGTGTCACTGCACTGGGATGTGCGGTGAGCCGTGTGTTTTGGCAGCAAAGGAGCAGAACTGTTCCTAGAATGCCAGTGATGCCTTGTTGTGAGTTGCTTGGCCCAACCTGGTGCCGGTTTGCGTAATAGAGACAATATGTCTGTTATCACCAGAGATCCGAAGCTGTGATTGTGGCAGTTGTAATAATGCACAGCCTCCACAGTCAGGTGCATTGGGCACGGAGCATTTGTTCACGTTCACGTGCTGGGGACACACAGTGCTTATGAAATGTTAGTACACTGCTCCATGAGATACTGTACCAGGAATTGAGTAGTGTCTGCTTGAACCTTGGTTCTGGAGCTGCTACAAAGATGTAGTGCAGTGCAAATTGGTACATCTTGCTGGTTAAGGCTCTTCTAAAAGTATAGAATAAATATAATGCACAGAGTATTGTTTTTCATGGCATCTGGGGCACAGAGACATCCCTACCTGTGTCCCATTGTGGCAGTAACGTGTTTCTTGTGATTCAGGCAAGTGAGGAGTTATTCACAGCTTAGTGCCTACCAGTGTTCCCGGTAGCTTAATTCTCTTGCAGAATTTTCCACTCCTTATGTGAGGCAGTTAAAATAGAAAGGGAGAGATGGCAGCACTCTCTGGGATAGAGAGCCAGCACAGCTCACTGATTTCAGAGCGTACTGAGAGGTAAGGAGCCAACCAGAGAAATTTTTCTCATTGCTTCTTGCTGTGGATATTTTCCATCTGCTGCTGGGGGTGAGTGGGATGAGTGGGACTTTGGCAGCAGACAGGGCAGGAAGTGTGTATTGCACAGGGGACTTGACTAAGCGAAGGGCCCTTGGAATTGGCAGCTAGGGCCAACTTGGTGAGATCTTGGCTGGGTTTCTGGTGACCATGTGGACCTGAGGAGTCATGCCTGCAACCAAGTGAGTAACACTTCCAGTCATGTAACTGGGGCATTTCAGCCCTGGTCATGTTTTTAAGCAGCCCATGAGTTTATGATTGATTGTCATCTCAAGTGATATATTTATGTCTTGCTTCCAGATGAACTCTCAGAATTTCGTTTCTTGCAAATCCCCAAAGGTTCAAAGTCAGAGTTAACTTCATTTTCTTGGCACATGTTGATCACCTCATTTATGGTCTTGGTATTGAATCTCATGCATAACCTCTTGTTGCTGGCCTTGGAGGATGAGTCTCACACTTAGAAGGAGCTATCTACTGGAAACAGGATTTCCCACCAAAAAAAGCAGTGTTCTAGCTATTCTTGCAGATGTTCCCCAAGTAAAAGCCCTTGGCTGGAGCAGTGCAAGTGAGGTGAGCATGCAGAGAGTGACAGCACAGCCAAAGTGAATTCCAACTTTCATTCAAGCAGAAACCTTCAAAGTATTTGGGCCTTTCTAAACAGGAGTGTATTCAATTCTTCCTTATTAAGTCAGTGACACAAGAGAATGCCTTGTGTGTTCTCCATGGGGATTCAGCCTCTCCTTGGCCTATTGTCTAAACTTTTATCAATGACCTTTTAAAAGAGTGCTGAAATTCAGTCAGACACAATTAATAGATACTTTGCTTACACTTGACAGACATGCAAGGTAAGAATGAGGATGTTAGCATGCCAGCCATGCGAATGAGAATGTTGTCACGCTAAAGCATTCTTGGCTGGTTCTGGTAGTGTCCTAAACCAAAGGACAAACCACAGCATAACCCCCCAAAATGTTCTAATGCTTTGTGGATATTTTGAACGCCTCCATCTCACAGTGTCTCCCATGCTCAGCACCGCACAAGCCAAGTGGCTGATGTACACACAAAATCCTCTTCAGCAGACAGGTGCTGTTGGCTACTGAGTACTGACACTCAGTAGTCCCTGGAGCGAGCCTTACCTGGTTGCATGGAAGGTGTTGGACAGGCCTGGCTATGTGGTGCATCTCACTAATTGCTAGTAGTTTCCCATGTCCTGTATGCATTGCCAGTACCAATGACCAGACCAAACACTTCTAGACATTTTCAGAGAGACTTCTTAAAGTTTGAATACCTCAATTCCCAGCCTCTGTATTGGGTTCTTTATTCATGTGAAATTATATATGTCTATATATACATATGTATTCCTTTAGATATATATTAATTACTTATGTATGTATTACATGTTGATGTAATCTTTTTTGATTTCAGTAAACATTTCGATAGTTCTTTCACAGGAACCTTCAAGACAAAATGTCCAGCACACAGCTGGATAAACACATCATGTGATGGGTGAGCAATTGGCTCACGGGTTGAGCACAGAGGGTAATAGTAAATGGGGGAACATCGAACTGGTGACCTGTCACTGCGGGGTTCCACAGGTCTCTTATCTTAGGCCCTGTGCTCTTCATAAATTACTTGGACACAGGACTGGAAGGGATACTAAGTAAGTTTGCAATTGATACAACATTGGGAGCTGTTGACTCACTTGAAGGCAAGGAGGCCCTGCAGAGAGACCTGGGCAGGTTAGAGGACTGGGCAATCACCAACTGTATGAAGTTCAACAAGGGAAAGTGCTGGATTCCACACCTGGGATGGGGCAACTTTGGATGTACAGACAGGCTGGGGAATGAGATTCTGGAGAGCAGTGCCAGGAAAAGGACCTGAGGGTCCTGATCAATGGCAAGCTGAACGTGAGTCAGCAGTGCCCTGGCAGCCAGGAGGGCCAACCGTGTCCTTGGGCGCATCAGGCAAAGCATCGTGAGCTGGTTGAGGGAGGGGATTGTCCTGCTCTGCTCTGCACTGGGGCAGCCTCACCTTGAATTGTGTGCAGTTTTGGGCACCACAATATAAGAAAGATATTAAGCTGTTAGAGAGCATCCAAAGGAGGGCAACAAAGATGGTGAAGGCCTTGAGGGGAAGCCGTATGAGGAGTGGCTGAGGTCACTTGGTCTGTTGAGCCTGGAGGAGATTGAGGAGAGACCTCATTGCTGTCTACAACTTCCTCGTGAGGGGAAAAGGAGGGGCAGGCACTGATCTCTTCACTCTCATGATCAGTGACAGAACTCGAGGGAATGGCCTGAAGCTGTGTCAGGAGAGGTTTAGTTAGACATTCATCCATGGATAGTTGGGTGCTGGAACAGTCTCCCCAGGGAAGCGGTCACAGCGCCAATCCTGCCAGAGTTCAAGAAGCATTTGGATGATGCTCTCAGGCACATGATGTGATTCTTGGGATGCCCTGTGCAGGGCTAGGAGTTGGCCTCTGATGATCCTAGCGAGTCCCTTCCAACTAAGAATATTCAGTGATTCTGTGATTCCGTGATACTTATTTCTTTGCAAATATTTCTCCAGAAATGAAGACTAGCGAAGTCCTTATCTACTGTTGTGTGCCATTAAGGTTGTAGTGGCCTGTCTGTCAAGTTCATGGCCCCATTCTGGAAATGCTGGTCACGTCTTCACTAATGCCAACCTTCTCTCCAAAGAGAAAGCAATTTAAACAAAGCAGATGGACAAACTCTGAGGGAGGAAATGCAAAAGGGAATTGTTCCTCTGAGATCATGTGAAAGGTCCTAGACAGAGCTAGGAAGGGAACTCAGTTCTCTCAACCCTTAGATCAGAGACTGACAAAGCCCTATCTACCAAGTGATCCACCAAAATCTCCAGAGAGAACCTTCATCTTCAACTTGGACTTGAAAAGCTGCAAAAAAGGCCCTTCAAAATAAGTATTTGGCAGACAATTTGCATAATGCATTTTTTTGGGAACATTTTGATCCTCTTGTGGACTGCCAGCAAAGCTCATGCAAGGTGGAGTTTTTGATTCATTTACTCGTGAGAGACTGAGGAGTTTGGGCCTGGCCAGGTTGCTCTGTGAGGGTGGGCCTGGCCAGGTTGCTCTGTCTGCATGCTAGGATGACTGAGGTTAGGACTGCTGTATGAAGGACGTGGTTTTACTGAAGATCAGCACAAAGGAAGAAAGTCTAGTTTATTTGCAGGGTATTTTTAAAGCCCATTTCCCAAAGGAAACAGTGCTCGTTTGGCTATCCATCCTCCCCTCTTCCGGTAGCTCACATCAGTCAGTTTCAACTACATCTGAAAGGGCAGTAGAAGTTTCAAAAACATTAACTTTTTGGCTGTCAGAGTAGATGAAATGATACAGACCAGTGATTTCTGAAGAGGCTCTTAGACATCAGCTTGCCACGCCATCATCATGTGTGAACGTGACCTGCCCGCCAGCAGGTATCTAGCTCTAGATTATGCATATTGCCATTGTCTCTTGCATTTTGTGAGGTAAGGATTAATGTAGCAGGTGAGGAGAAGATGTCTGGGGACAAAGGACATCCCTTTTCCCCAGGAACCCTAGGCTTTGTTAGCCTTCTTATTCAGAGGGCAACTTGTTTCCTTTATGTGTGTGAAATGCTCAAGAACAGTTGAGCTTGTCATTTCACTGTAAGCCTGTGAGTTCCTGTCTCCTGCAGGAGCTAGTTCCAGTACCCAGGGCCAGCTCCAGGGTAATTTCTGTGTTCCACACATGCTCCTCCCTCCATTGTCTGATGGTGGTCAATCTGCCAGGACACCATTGTCAGCAACAGACAAAGTAGATAATGAGCAGAGAGACAGCTGGGAAGACAGCAAAAGTCTACCAGGAGGGTAAATGAATGATGGACTCAACCACTCAAATAATAACTGGCTGTTTAAAATACCAACTCAAATGAAAACAGGTTGGGCAAGCTTCTGAGAGCACTTGGGCCAACTATACATTGCTTAGGGCATACTGAACACACCGCACACCGTCATTAAGTAAGCACAGGCCATCGGTGTGGTGGGAGAAGCCCTCAATGCCAGGATGTTCACTTGAAGGCATCCGGGTCATCCAGCCTGTGTCACCACAGGAGCTGTCAGGCACCACTAAATGAGGACACCCAAGGACCTTCTAGGCGAGAGTTACGTGACTGCATGTCTGAGCCACAGGGACATGTCAGACTGGCCTGGCTACTAGTCCATGAGAGTCTGGGAGTCTGGCTATTATTTCAGGGACCGGGATCAGATCCATGGTTGGAAGCATAAGCTCTCTGCGGTGAAGTGACTGAACCCTGGGGCTGCCTTATGCGTGGCCTTTGCGCTCTTCATGTTATCTCATTGTTCAGATAAATGCCCAATTCCCCTTTAAACTTTTAAGCACTTTATAAATTATCAGAGGGCTTTAATCTCTTTTTTCATGAGATAAAGGTTTTTCTAAGCCCCAAACTCTGAGTGGCTTTGGTTTTGTTTTAAGCCTGTCTTTGGAGGAAAGCAGGCCCATCAACCTGAGAAATGTGATCTCAGCTAGAGTAGGGTTCAGATGTGCTGTTAGGAACGGGCCCAAGCAAAGACTTTGGTTGGTGTGTGCTGATGGAGGAATGCATGGACAAAGGATGGAGCAAACAGTGGATACTGATTTATTCATCTCTATACTCCTTTAACGTAATGGGCATGGCAGCTGCACAAGCCTGTTGAAGAGTCAGCTTTTGCTGGCCATACTGTCCAATCTGCCCAGAGATGTTTGCATCTCTGGTTAAACTGATCCATAGCTACTAATTTATCAAACACCTTTTGAACATGGCAATCCTGCCTTGAGCATTCACTATGCTCCACTATGAACATCAGACAAGAGAGACTGACCCCAGGAAACTATTTCAGAGTGTGTAGATGAGAATATCTGCACCATTCAAAGGATTCCCCTCATGACAAGGGACAGAAGGATCCCGCAGCACCTGCACGTCCATTCCGAGCAGCTGGTATTTCAAGCAGAATTACACACAGCTGTTCATGAGTGAACTGATGCCTAGGAGCCGTCTGTGGGAATTATCTGATGAATAGTTTCATAGAACAAACAGCAGAGATTAAAAGAGAGAGAGTTGAGAGAGTCAGAAAGGGAGATGTCTGAAACAGGGTGAAATGCAGCAGGAAGAGACTACTCTGCAATGAATTATGTGGTGAGGACTCGGCAAAGCTCCCATTTCTATGCCATTTCTCACAGGATGACATAGATAGGGAATAGCAGTGATCAGAAGATGGGGATGAAGCGTTGGGTGGCACTAGCATTAAGTCAGGCTAGGAAGAAGCAGCCCATGTTGGGGATTTTACATGACACAACAAAGTGGTTGTCACCCTGAATTCAAACCCTGTTTGAACAACAGAGGATAAAATCACTAAGATGTCCCAAAGGCAACCCAGTGGCATGCAGAACGTGACACATGTCCTCCAGCATGCCCTGTGTCTTCAGGGAAACCAGTAGGGGATGAAACCACTCCTGTGCCATGAAAGAACTCACACAGAGCATTGGTACACAACAGCAGGAAAAGGCTTGCACAGGCAGGAGAGGACTGTTCACAGAGCAAACAGTCATGCTGTCACAGAATTGATTGTGATCCTTATGGGAAACCTAGGAAACATCTTCAAAAGATGAGTAGGGAATTAAAGTACTTTACTTTAATTGAAACCAAGGCTACAGCACCAATACTGGAACAGGCTTCTCAGGGAAGTGGTCATAGCACCAAGCTTGACAGAGTTCAAGAAGTGTTTCGACAATGCTCTGAGGCACATGGTGTGATTCTTGGGGCTGTCCTGTGCAGGGCAGTGAGTTGGACTTCAGCGATCCTTGTGGCTCTCTTCCACCTCTGAGTGTTCTGTGATTCTGTGATTCTGCTGGTTTTACAATTTTTCCCAGCTGCAGACTCTTCCAGTAATCCCTTGCTATTTGCCTCACAAGAATTTTGCCTGTACTTATTATATGAAAGTGAGCAGTCTCTACCCCTCTCCCTTGTTAATATTTCCTACTGCTGTGGATGCACTAACAACCCCCTTTTCTTCAAAACAGATAGCTGACTGACACACTGAAGTTAAACCTGGAATACTTGTTTGCAATCTGTACTTAGCTTGAGGTTTGATGTGTCTCTTTCCGACCTAAAGAAGAGCTCAAGCTCCTGACAGCTTGTCTGTCTTCTCCCAGATGCATCAGTTGGTCTAATTAGAAAACCCCACTGCTCTTCCTACAAATCTTTCTCTGCTAATAAGTGGGGGAGAAGAGGAAAATGCTCCTATTCCATTTCCTACCCCATGAATACCCATTGCTCTGGATCATGATTCTTTTGCCCTCCATCTCCCTTTGCTATATTCATCAGTGTGGCTAGATATAGCTATGGATAAATACTTAAAAAGGTAAGGAAGAAGTGTACGTGGAAGTCTTGACTAAAATTAAAGAGTGAAGCATTTCTACAAGGCAACAGCATGTGTGATTGTTTTGTGTGTGTGGCATTTGCTATTCTACTCACTGGCATGGTCAGAGAAGGAAGAAAAGAGTCCGGACACTTGGGCTCCTCTCATAACTTTGCATATGACTTACTTGTTGTCTGTAAGTAATTAATTTCACATTCAGTGTCTGTTTTCTCCTCTGCAAAAGGCAAAAGTAATAATTATTACCCAGTCTCTCTGGTCTGTTGGGAGGTGAAACTGATACAAAATGCCTAGGGATCCTGATATGAAAGGTACATTAATACCGTGGTTTACTCTGCTTTCTGCTTTCTGGGCTGCTGGTGTGCAAGCTGAATCTGGAAATCTGGACCTGCAAATACCCTGGAAGACGTAACTCAGTAGCCCTTGGCAAAAAGGGCCATAACCTTCCTTTAGCCAGCTTTCCTCTCTAGAGCTGTTCTGGGAGCAGACATTCTTGGGCTTTTCTCCCCACTCTGCAACATCTGTCCAAAAGCATAATGCCTGAGACAGAAGGCTTCAAAATATTCCCCCAGTTCCTCCCCTGGGTGCAGGATAAAAGAATCAGAGACCCAAACCTCAGAGGCACAATCAATATTGCTTAGGACTAGCTTGGAAACCACAGAGATGAAAGTGTAAGAGCCTACATAGCAATAGAGATTAAAAATATTGTCAGACTTTACTAGTGAGGATGTGATAGAATTAGGGTTTTCTTTGCATCTAGGATTTACCTCCTGGTGCATTAGGAGATCAGATACTATGGAAATACCATCGTGTTACATTTTTTCTGTGTGTTTTTCTTATTTGCATTGATCTCAGTGTTGGTGAATACGAAATTTGACTTCTCTAGGGAAGGAAACCAGAGCTGCTTGTGGTACACAATCTCAGTGCATGGTAGAAATCAAAAGGTGTGTAAAGTGAATGAAGTTAGGGTAGACTTGGCAAGTGTTTTCAGGTAATGTTTGGAAACTGGGACTGGGTAATTCAGCAAGATTTTACAAGGCAAATGCATATGTTCTTTGGAGAAAGTAAAATTTCCATCAACATGCCCCACCCCAAACACACTGACATAGAGACGTGCAGAGGGCCATTTTGGTTCAACACTTGAGAGCTATGTGTGTACATACTGCATACTCACCTGGGGCAGAAAATTTGCAGCATGGAGCCGCCAACTCTGCCAAGTCTGTTATGTGTATCAAGCTCATAACTGGATCAAAATTTGGGATATTTTTCTTGGGGACAGCGGAGGACTATTCTTGGCAGCTAGGCACTTCCCTTGCCTAATTTCAAGTTCTTTCTTTAAGCTGTAAATTCTCAGTTAACAAGTTGTGTTGATTTTTTTTAACATGGACAAAATAACCTCTTTTTCTTCTGGTACTCTGAAAATGGTCAAAATCCCTAAATGTGTGTAGGTCTTTTTTGCTGGGTTTGGTTTTTTTATCTCTTCTTTTTCTTGTAACAAGCAAAGGCAGATGCCTGGCCTGGAAAATGTCAACTCAAGTGATGAAAGTGGCAAGTTACAAGCAAATGAAGCCAGAGTTGTCAGAGACAAATAAAATAGGTGCTAGTTCTTACATTCTCTGGAATGGAGCAGACCAGCCCAGAGCAAGACACAGTCACCGCCACGTCCTGGGGAAAATGCTGGGGTTGCTTTCCTCTGTGGAGATCTCTTTTCTCTCACTACTACCACATTTCCTTTGCCTACATCCCACAACATTTGCAGTTCCTTGCATGCACTGTGACTCCAGGAGCACTGTTTCCTGGCAGCCCCTGATGTGGATCGAGGACTTCTTCACCATATCAAAAGAGTGCTTCTCCTTTCCACTCCTTTCCTAGGGTGAGCCTCGTCCCAGAGTGGTGAGCAGGGTGTTTCCTCCTGGTGCTGCTTAAAGCTAGCAAGCAGCTCTGGGTGATGGGCTGGTTTCTTTTTGCCAATCTCATCTCATTGGGAAGGGCCACAGACTAGACCTGCAGGAAACTGTGATTCATTCTGTCTACAGCTTTTATAATGAGACCATTTCCATTGTCTATGAGTGCCGGGTAGGAGAGCACGTCTGCATCAGAGGCTCTGCTTGGGCACAGGCTGAGAGTATGTGTGTGTGTGTCTGTGTACTCTTGGGCTGTTAAGAGGGCTGGGGCGTTATGATCTGGGGTACAGACCGATGGTACACTCTGGCCTTGCTGGGTCTGAGCACTGCGTGCAGCAGTGCTTGTACATGGGATGAAATGCTGCCACCCACCTCGCTGTTTCCAGGAGGTGAGGAGTGAATGGTGGGGCTGGGACCTCCCCGAGGGTGCAGTCTGGCACCCAGGGAGAGTGCAGAAGATAGGTCAGTGCCTCTGTATTTCTGGGCAAGCAGCTCCTGAGGAGCAAGTAATTAAGTAACAGCTATGACTGCAGCTGACTGGTGTCGAAAAGGCTGATGTTCACAAGGAGGGAGTGATGAAGCAAGTCATCAGAGCAGCAGGAAGCAGCTGGCAGGCAGGTGAGCATCTGTGCACAGTCTGATAAGTGCATTGCAGTTGCCTTTCCACATAAGGACTCCAGAAGTGGGATGGCCAGATATGTATAAATCCACAAGAGATCAGGCACTGAATTGCCAGTGGTGCCTATGGGCATGACAGCCCTGGTCTGTATTAGCAATGTGCCACACATACTTCTTGGCATAGCACCAGGCTTTCGACTGCACGGTGCTCTGTCAGCAGCACATCCATGTGCAGCCCTGACTTGGGCAATATGAGATCTGACAAGAGAGAAGGGATACACAGCGGGGATCTTCTGTTTTCTGCCCAGTACCTAGAAGGGTTTTGCATTCCCAAGTTTTCGGTTTCCCCTTTGCCTCAGTTTGTTTTATACACTGAGATAGTATTAATACCTGCATGGCAGTCTTATTTTTCATTGTTCATAGCCTAGCTGTGCTCCTGAATTTCAAATATCTCTACTAAAACTCACATCATGTCCCTGACAGCATAGCCATGGAGGGGAGCCCTCCAAAAATTTCAAGGCCCCCTGTGTTGTGTTGGTAGAGGTTGAGGACATTTTCATCTCCTACTTATCTATGCACAGAGCAGTGTCCCCGATGAAAGAGACATGCATTTACTTCACTTTGACATATGCAGCAAAACCAGGTTAAGGTGGAAAGTGCTTGGAATGCTCTCATGGAGCCTCTCCAGCCTTAGGAGGCATTTTCCTTTGGGAGAGTTGTTTATAGTATTACAAGGTCCAGGGGGATGCTGCTAAGTGGGCAGGAGTCAGGAGCCCCCAGCTCAGCATGCATGTGGGCATCCAGTCAGGCTAATGTGTGTGTTACCAGACTGTCTTTTCTGTCTGTATACCTCCCTTGATATCTATCCATTTTTTTCCCAGCTCTGCACCTCTATTTGTTGCCAAGCCTTTCCCTTTGGACACCAGGGGATATCTTCCTTTACTGTCTCATCTCCACTGTGCCATCTGTATTAACTCCAGCAAAGCGAGAAGAAAACTAGTGTACACTAGTTCCTGCTCCTCCTGGTACCCTCTTGGCGCACAAACTACCCCAGGTCATCTCCTGTTGCATGCAAACGCCCACCTCTCCCACCCCAGTCTCTGCTTTCCTCTCGTAGTCCTATGCCCCTTCCCAGGGATTCAAGTAGCCTTCCCTTCTTGGAGGCAATCAGAAAATGGGCCAGAAGTCATGGATGTGTTTCAAAACCACCTGGTAATTCCTGGATCCTTTGAAGTCTCGCAAGAGCTTCCAAAGAGTCCAGTCTTTTCATTCTCGTTAGGATTATAGACTTAGCACACAATTACTAGGCTGCCCAGAATGCTTGTCAAAGTCTGGAGTTGGAAAAAGCAGAGTAAGACTTTGGGGACAAAAAAAAAAAAAAATTAAAAAAATGCCTAGACTGAGTCACGTAGAGGCTCTGCTCCTGACAGCTAATGTTACTGTATAGCTTGGCTCTGTCAGGCTTTGCCAGCTTGCTTGCCACAGGCTCCTCTTCTCAGCATAGGAGCCAAATCAGATGGAGATGCTACTGTAGCTCTATTCCTTCTGACCTAGGGTCTTCACTGTTTGCTCTGGCAGTGGTTTTTAGTTGGACACACATGTATATGTAGCGTCAGGGGATTTTTCCTCCTCCTGTGATATTTTTTCCTTCTGATGCCTTATGCCTTGCATCATACAGATTTGGCCCTCCCTCTAGTTTTTGGGGGTGGATCCTTGACCCTGTATGCACTACTCTAGGTGGCACAGTAAATTAGTGCATGTGTCTCCTTGTTCCTAGCTTCCAGTGACCGCTGAGTAAAAATGCAATCTCTTGATTTCTAGTCTGAGGGATTTACTTGGATATTGCTATAAGAGTCAAAACAATAAAATGAGAAAAGGAGAGCTGGAGAAGAAGAGCCCTCCTCCCCTGGGCAATCCTGGAGGAGGTCGAACCATGTTTGGCTGTAAACCATATGGTCTTTCAGGCAGGCTGAGACAGTATACACTGTTCTACGTGCTCATCTGCATCGATCAGCTCCGTGATTTCATGTTAGGAGGCGGTCAGGCACCTTGGAAAGAGCCTAGCCTACCTAATCCAGCATAGCTTGCAGCATGGAAAAGTCTCCAGCAACAGTTCTGCTGCCGGTACAGGGGAGGTGGTGCAGGCATGTGTACTTTGGAGAGGGAGAAGCATGGTGCCTCAGGGGCCAAGGAACATGCCCATGGCACAGACAACCTCCTCCTCCATAAGCAGCACCAGGAGTGGGCACGTTGTGCACGCAACCGCCAAAGCTGCTGCTGGGCACAGGGCGGGATCACACCCAAAACTCTTTGTTTTTGCAACACAAAGGTGGAGACAGAGCGTCAGGGAAGGGGAAGTCCTACTTGCTCTTCCCTCCTGGTGAGACGTCCTGCATCCACACTGCTGCATGTTTGGGACTGCCAGCAGCAGCAGCACTGCCAGCCAGATTTTCAGCACCACTTCTGCTGCCCCTCACAGGATGGGATTCGTTATTGTCCTCAGTGGAAGTTGAGCACCATTAAAAATTCAGCTATTTCAGGCTAAGCTGGCCTTTATTATTGCCAGCCTCACAGTGAAATTGAGACATGTAGAGGTATGGGGTGTTTTTTTAAAGGAGCATTTCTATACTAGGAAGCATAGCTAGTGTTATACCAGTACTGAAGTGCTATTACTAATTCAACTCATTCTGCCAAAGTAGGTAAGACTGCAGTAGTTTAGGACTGGAGATGTGTGCTCAGTCCTGGCAGACCACTAGGTTCCCCTGATCTCTTATCAGGTGCCAGTACCCAGAGACCAGAGCACAAAGTGCTCAGGAGAACTTCAGTGCAAGAGGTAGGCTTTTCTGAGTGTACCCAACACTCCTGAGTTTCCCACTTAGATTAAGTGAGCTGCATGGGCAGATTCGGGCATGAAGGGAGCAAGTGGTGCAAGAAGCTGGGGGGCTGTAAGTAGGGGGCAACAAAGCCTGGATGTCTGGGAGGATGCAGGGAGGAGGCACTTGGAGCAGCTTTGCTCTTGCTACTGGAAGTGTTGGCAATGGTTCTGGTCCCAGCCTGTGGAAACGGGCAAACCCCTCTGGCAAGTGAACTCCGTGCTAAAGAGAGGCACAGATGAGCACTTGCAATCAGTTGAGTGGTGTGCATGAAAACTGCCAGACAAATGCGAACTTGCCCTCCTCTGCCAGGCAGTTAGAGTGTACATCATCATGATCCTTTGCAAACAGGGGTGCAGCAGGATCGTGGGCAGAGCACTCAGATCTAAGAGTTGATGCCAAACTCAGCAGATAAGCATATGAATGAGGAACCATCCAGAGGAGGAGTGCAATAGGAGATCAGAACAAGAAGGAGAAAAAGTGCTATGTGGATGCCTGTCCTGAAGAGCCTGCTTCACTGTCAAGTCTGGGAACAAAACTTTGGTGTGTTTGACACAGGAACTTTCACCAGTTTTTTACAGTGCTACTTGAATATAAGGAAAACATTTTCTGCTCTCTCTGCAAAGGTCATGGAATGACTGGCTGTCAACCCTGTGCTGTCTCTGGCTGGGACCAGGCAGGGAAGCGTGAGTGGCTGAGAGCAGCCAGGCTGGGGAAACAGAGGAGCCAAGGTTTGCTGCTGGGTCTCCGCACAGTGCAGAAGACAAGTCTTCTCCCCTTCCCACCCCCACACCCGCCTCCTTTCTCTGATGAGCAGAGCAGTGGGAATGGGCTTAAAGCCTATGTCAGCCCTGCCTTGATCTCCATGTGCACTCCACATCTCTTGTGACTTTGTCAACACAGCAGGCCAGACGCTGTCTCTGTCGACAGGGCTGCCTCCTGGGCAGTTGAGCAGAACAGAGTGGAGGTGAGAAATTCCCTCTGGGAGAGATAAGCAGAGCTCTCCTTCATCTCCCTTTCTCTGCTTATCCCCTCCTGCAGCTGCTAATGCATGACAGGGAAGAGCTCTGGGGACAAAAGTGGGAATGGTGTGGAAGGAAGGAAGGAAGGAAGGAAGGAAGGAAGGAAGGAAGGAAGGAAGGATGGAAGGAAGGAATTTAAAGAGCAGCTGAACTTGCTTCTCTCACTATGGTGGAGGTTGCTTTTGACCTGAGCCAATAGCTTGGGGTTGATGAAGGAATTTAGCACCTAACTAGTTAGAGAGCTCTGACACTATGCACCAAGGCATGACAGCACTTCAGCACCTCCCATTAGACATTCACTATGTGAACTCACTTTGCCTTGGCCCCACAGTGCCTGGTTTCTTTCCACTGCAAAGGTTCCCATGTGGTCAAATCAGGACAGGGAATGGGATGCGGTCTCTAGAAACACCTTTCCACAGTAGGTACACGCTGGCATGACAGTGAGGCTGCCTTTGAGGCCACTCCTTGAGAGTCTTGGTCCTTCCCTGGAGCAACTACTACATACAGTCCATTGCTCCTGTCTGTGATCCAAGTCCTCTTTGTGACAACATGATGGAGGTGCCAGTCAGGAGTGTGGGCTTGAGCTCCAGCACTTTCAACATTTGCAGTCCTGGTTTCAGTGCTTGGAAATGCTGGTCAAGAGGGCATGCAAAGACTTTCGTCAGTATGGCCCTTTAGCAGCCTGAACGAAGGAGCAGAGTTTCAAAGGGCAGTTCTCTGGGTGGGTCTAAATCAGCACTGCTCCACTTTGTCACCAGGCCCAACCTTCAGCAAGCCAATGTGACCCAGCAGCATCCCATGAGCACCAGCAATGCGATGAGTGTGAGGTCTCCCCAGCTGGGGCAGGCAGGGTCTGGGACCCCAGGAGAGGGGGAGATCATTCCTCATTGCCCCTGTAGGACGTTACCTGCGTCACAAAAGACGTCAGCTCCAAAACCGCTGATAGGAGTAGGGATATTTCTGCATGGAGGAGTGTGAAGGAGGGAGATACTGAAGAATATACAGACTCAGCAACCCTCCTACCCCCAGGCCTCCATCTGGAGCCCAGGGCTGTGTGCAGGGATCAGGGAGCTGGCTTTACAGCACTCATTAAGTGGAGATGGTAGAAACACAGCGGAAAAAGACAGGAAGGGATAGTGTTGGGCTGTGGCCTTCCAAAGTGGTGGGAGAGTGGGTAAGCTGCTTGGAGACAAGTCCACCTGGAGGCAAAGCCCTCCTGTGTAGCTGGGACTACTGGTTTGACCCTTGAGGACCTCATCTACCTGAGGCTTATTTACGACTTCTGAAATGGTTGCACCTTTCCTAGAGGAGTGCAGGAGGAGAACAGTATTTGTCACACTCACTGTGAAAAATGCTAGTGACAATAATAAAACCATACTTAAGCATGGACTCAATCCCATTTTAATTGCCCCTGAGGTCCTATCTTACGGACTAGGCATGCAGTTAAAGACTTCTCTCCTACCAGCTAATTCATCTGTACTGGACCCTTGGGCAATCTCTCATAGGTGTTATTTTAAATATGCAAATGCAAATGATCCCTATTACTTGCCACCTGAGGTCACTGAAATTGCAGCAATATCTTTGTGTGCTGTGTTCCCTCAGGGAAAATGACCAACTTGAGATTGCCCACCATGAAAAGTGCCATCTTTCCAACTCCATCAAAGGGGAGAGAGCTTGATATTCAAGGCTTTGGTTTAGTCATAGCTGCCTCTATTTTGCAGGCAAATATATCCATGCAGGCCTCTGAGTGCTTTCTAATGAGGTCAATTCCTTCAGGGGTGAAAGGAGGCTGGGTGCCTTCCAAGCTGAGATGCTAATGGTAGTAAGCATATGGTGTATGTGTGTAAATTATAACCCAACTACGTGCTAACATGCCAGCACCTTCCTGGCCCTGTTTTCTGGAGTCTTCCTGCTGCCCCAGGGGTGAAGAGCTCCATTCATCCTGTAGGCCACCCAGCTCTCCTACAGAGAAACACTGAATTTTTAAGTGATGGATTTAAAGCTATCGAAAGGAAGCAGGATTAGTAGGGTGAGAGACCTTTCAACCAGTTATCTGTGCTTGGTCTCTGTGCTGTGAATCACTGGCACTCCCCAGGCACTTCCCTCTGTGCCCCATACAGGGAGCTCTGTCCTGCCACACAGGGACTATCACTGCTTTCCCCACACTGGCCCTGGCTTCTGCTTTCCAGCCACCAACTGTGGCAGGACAGGAGTGAGCTGCAACACACTCAGTTTTCCTTTCCACCCCATGCTGGTGCTGGAGGATGCTCTCCCTCAGACTGGATTTCCTCCTCTCCCCTGTCTGCAAATCCTACAGCTGGAGACTGTCATTTCTGCCCTGAAGGTCACTGAGCTGGGGGAGTGAGAGGGTGCGGGAGCCCAGCACACAGAGGGCACATTTCCCTCTCAAGGCCTCCTCTGGTCCCTTGGCCCCAGCCCTGAGTGGCTCCAGACCCCGTTACTTGCTGGCAGTTCTGCTGAAGACCTCTGCCTTCTTCTGCTCTTACCTGCCTGGACTCTGCCCCTGCATCTCTTTGCCCTGCTCCATGCGTTGTCCCAATTCCTTGGTCTCTTGCAGAGCCCTGCAAGGTGGCAGCTGTGCCATGTTTTTTGAGCCTGAGCCAAGAATCAGGCCTGCAGTGTAAAAGACTTTCTGCTGGGCCTCCTCTCCCATCACAGCATTGCTGGAGGGTGCGGAAGCTCATTTTGAAAGTGATGGCATTGCTTGGGTGCTGAGGGAAAGCGTTTTGCAGCCAGAATGGCCCCCAGCAAGACAGGTCTTCTAGGATTTGGTGTGACTCCCATGGCCGAGGCTGGGAAGGAGTGCCTTGCCAGTGGTGCACACTATCAGCCCATGGCTGTTTTGCTCCCCAGGTGTAAAGCTCCCGACTTGTTTTATTTTTCAATAAACACCTTCATTAAGGCTGTTTCTTATATGACAAAGGGGAGAGAAGATGAGGGTACAGGGAGGGGGAAGTCCAACCTGCCCAGGTTAAGGCATGGGGGTTTGCTGAGTGGCAGGCTAGGCTGGACAGTCAGGCTGCAGGCCCCAGTGCTATCAGGAGCTGGGGCTGGGAGCGGGGAGGAGGAGAAGACCCCTGTGCCAGGCCTGCTTGCCCCAGCGGTGTGGGTTGTGCAGCCGCTGCCCGTGTTCCTGCAGGGTCTGGAGGCTTCCAGGGAGCCCTTATTTCTGCTGGTGGCCCTGCTCACACACCTCTTGTAGCATCCACCATGCTAAGTGGCACCGATAAGGATCTATGGGGGAAAGGGGGCTGGGAGAGGTCTGCTTTACAGCTCCCCAGCTCCCCAGGCGCCTCCTGTCACCATGGATCCTGCCAGCCCAGCCAGGCCCATGTCTGTAGGGACAGGTCTTTCCTGGGAGAGGGTGTTTGTGTTGCAAGGGGAGCCCGTGCCCTTGACAAGGGTCACATTGCTTCTTAATTTCTTGCTGGAAGCGCATCTGGAAAGTTTAGTCAATTACTGGCTGGAAGACTCCCTCACAAGACCATGGTATTTACGAGTTCCCCCAGCCTGGGGGGTGCCGACCGCAATTAGAGGAGACGAGGGAGTGAAAGTTGCCTGTGGTGAACTCCGGGACAGTGGAGCTGTGGAACAACCCGCTGGCCACTGCTGTAGGGGCAGCAGCTCCTGGGGTGATCCAGGAATGGGTGACAGACCTGAGGACTGGAGGGAGAAAGGCGGTAGCAGAAAGTTTGTTGTGGGGAGGAGGTGAGGAGGATGGAGCAGGATGGGAGGAGCAAATAGGAGGATTGTGCACATATATCCTGACTCCTTTGCTGTGTCTGAGACCCCAGTATGTAATCTGATATAACAGATGTTAGATTTGTGCCTATGTGGAGTCCTTTTGGGCCCCACAGAGGGGCTTCAAAACATGCTTCACTGTCACACATATCCTTTAAATGCTGCGTGCTGATGAGGCAGCATTAAGGGGTCATCAGCCTTGTCCATTCCCAACAATTTTTTGCCTGCATAACGCCATTAATTAAGGGAAGGAAAAGTCATCCTGTCTCTCACATTGATATAGTTTTGCTGGCAAGAGTCTTAAGACAATGCACTGTACTACTGGCAGAAAATTCATCCAGGATAAGCCACCCTGGCACGTGCAGACTTTTTGTCAGTGGAAGCTGAGTCTCCACTGGGAGGGTTTTCCTGGCTGGCAATGAGAACAAGCTGCCCTGTATGGTGGCAGGTGAAGAAGCTTGTGGTCAGCAACCTGAGTGAAATGGTATAAGAGGACCAACTGGAGGACCATTTTATTTGTCCCCTTGTCTCCACAGGCCCCATCTCATCAGTGATCTTTTTGATGGGCCACCTAGGTGAGACCAGAGTTGCTCCTTGCTAGACTTGCCCCATGTCTCATGCACTGCATTAGCTACCAGGGCGGTTGCACTGCTTGAAGACACGCACCCATCCATGGAGCCAGAGGGCTTGTCCTCACCAGTGTGTCAGTGTGAGAGTAGGTACATGCATACAGTAATTGAAGAGATCAAGGCTGAGTGCGCCCAACAGACCGACAAAGCCAATTACCCCTCAGGAATTTCTGCTCCTCAGGCTCGGATGGTGATTACAAAACCTTTGCCATTAAAAATTAGCCAAGGGAGAAACTTGTTGCCAGAGTTCAGCAGAAATTTCCCATGCCCATCTGATACAAAGAGTGACCACAAAGTGTGCAGCTGCCAAACCATGGACATCACCTTTTCACAGGCTTGACATTCCCTGTGCTTGACACATAGATGCATGTATATCCACAGGAACAGAGCATGTGTCCACATATGCTGGCACACAGAGCACATAAACTGTAAAGCTGCAGTAATAAGAGGTTGGGAAACCCACAGTGATTGCGCTGACAGCTTCCATTTCTGGCTGTGTGCTCTGGGCCCAGCTGCAAGGTCTCAGGGTGGAGGTGATGGAGGCATGAGTGGCTGCAATAAGGGCCGAGGGACGGGGCCCTGCTGCTGAGATCCTGTGTCCTGGAGAGTGAAAGGAAAGACACGTCCTGCCCCCACCTTGTGCAGGTGGCAACAGGATCACTGGGTGTATGGGGTGAAGGGAATGAGAGTGGGAAGGCTACAGTTGGACCAGTACTACAAGCCTGGCTGTCCTGTTCCTCTTTTGGAGTCTTTCTGCCTCCCTGGCCTCCCTGCTTAGTGTGGGTGTTCACTGCAGAGTTAATAAGATTATAACTCCAGTGTTGCTGGTAACTTGTGTCTTATCCACACCCACATCCCTATAAATCAGAGATGCTTTTTGACTTGAGCTGGCTGGCCAGCCAAGGAGATGGGCTAGAGTACAACCCCAAGGCTGCTGACATAACTGCTCTGCAATGCGGGTGCAGCTAGCCCCTCTCCCATGCTGCTATGTGCTCCAGGAGTTCCCTTCCCTTCCCTGGGCCAGACTGATGTCTCTCCTCCCAGTCCTTTGGGAAAGGGTTTGTAGAGCCATGCCATTTCCTGCACAGCACTTGGGGCTGTGGGATAAGCCCCCAAAAGCATGGAGAGGAGCCAGTGAGGCAGAGCTGCTTTTCTGCAAAGTCAGCTAATGGCGAGTGAGACTGGACAGTAAACTACATGAATTAACTCCATCATGCAGATGAAGACTTGCTGGCATAAACCCTGCTCATCCTAAAGGTTGGGTCTTGCAGAAGAAGAACTGGCTCAGTATGCTGCCAGTCCTACCATTTCTCATTTCTCCTCCCCTGTAGGGTTTGGTAGTGGAGCTAGGAAACTTTTTTTATAAAAGTCTATTTTTTATATGTTGGTGTTTGTGGCAATTCTCTCCTATGCAAAGAAAATAACATCAGGCTGGAGTCCACTGACATCTCACTTATGCCCAAACCACTCTACATGTATTTAAAGGGAATGAAAGTGTCAGATTAGGCTATTGTTAGCCCTTTGCATCACATAACTGTCAGTCTAGTATATTCCTCCTCCCCCTTTTATTCTCTTTATACTGTCTGATTTCAGTTTTGGTAGGATATTGCCACTAGAAACCTCTTAGCAATGGCTCTGTGAAAGCTTCCTGGGAATTCACTACTCCTTGTAACCTTGCAACCACAGGTCACTTTTACTACTGTGGCATGTGTTGCTGTTTCCTGACCTGTGAGTAAGGAAGGAGGAGGGATGTGATCAAGTCACTTGGCTTTTGATTCTCCTGTCTGGGGGAATTAGTGTGAATGATGAACCTTTTTGGAAGTTTCACACCTCTTCTCTTCCAGACCTTTTAAGCCTCACTAAAAGTCACTCCCCAAAACTGAATTTGCTGGTACAACTCTGGGTCTGGCCCTGCACAGAGCAATTTGTGAGTGAACAGCTGAATTAACCACATCTGGGGGCAAGAGCAGGGGACGGCACCTGTAAGGAACCCACAGTAGAATCAGGGTTTGTGTTAGCAGCCCTGCATCACCTTGACAGCAATATCCGCAATTTGAAATCCCTTCTTGTAGTTGTGCTTTTATAGCCCACTGAAGAGGTCCCACGTTACTCTCCTGGTGCATGGGCTGTATGAAAGATAGAGCACCTTTACAAGACAGGAACTTCATGCTCCAACTCAAGAAGAAATAATCCAGTTACTTGGTTTCCTAGGCTCTGCTTCTTGTTTTTCCTGTGCTCCATGTATATGCCTTGTAGCCTTCTGTCCACTAATTTGCAGAGATTTGTTATGGTTTTTGTCTCTGCCTGCCAGTGAAGAGCCCCCACAAACCACTTCCTTTTTGCTCCAGTCAGTCCTTGGCAAATTCACTGACTAAACTAACTAAAGTTGTCCAGCACCACACAGTGTAACTCTTAACGCCTGCGTTTGCAGTCTCCCCAGCATGCTGCTCTTACAAATATGCCACAGAACAGTCTGGAGGCAGGACATGCTGGTTGGATTTAACAGAACAGTTCTTTCATCCTACTCCTGTTAAACCATCTTTTGTCCCTGATGTCTGAGTACTTGCGGAGACCTTGTCCTAGGACTGTCTTATTTAATGGAATCTCTGCTTGATTCTGGTTTGATTTAGGGAAAGCCTGTGTAGCTCTGGCACAGAAGAGCAGCATCAGGCCTTGATCTCTTCCTGTCCCTCTTCTGAACCCCATTCCAGCCTGGGCTTTGGAGGCTGTGGTCCTGTGTGCTACTGTGCTGGAAAGGGCCCATCCTTTGAGCACTACCTCAAGAAGCCATCTGGTGCTGACCACTACTCCCTTTTCTTGATGCAGAGAAAGCATGCAGGGTTGAAGTCCCCCTCACTCAGCCTCATGAGCTCAGTTCAGTGTGTGCTACATGAGACCACTGGCTTGATGCCTCACTGGTGCTGCATAGGATCACACGGTTCAGGCTTCAAGAGCTGCCATGTGTGTGTGGCTGCACTTTCTGCACAGGAAGAAGCACAGATAGTTCCTTGTAATAGCCTTCGTATCAAAGCTCTGGGGAGATCTTCAGAGCCTGTCTGTCGCCTATGTCAGCTTCCTTTGCATGTCACTGGAACACACACAGTGTGTGGGAGAGGTAATGACGCTGGAAGTAGAAAGTACTCACAATGTAAACATACTTTCACCTTGCACAGATACAAGAAATGGCCCTGCAAGGAAGAGAATATCCTCTCAGCCTGGTGTGTTTGCTAGAGGAAGATCGCAGACACTGCCTACACAGACACTGCATTTTCTGCAGGGCAGTCAGATGCTGCTAGGAGCACTGTCTCTCTGGCTGCACTTGTTTACTGCAGTGTGATTTGGCTTTTGGAATTGCAGCACAGAAATGTCAAAAAAGTTTTATACTTGGCTGTCATCTCACAAAGCTGTGGCTTGTAAAACTCAGGCTGCCCTATCTTTTCTTCCAAATATTTAAGAAAAATACTTGGAAATGTCATTCTGTAGAAAGTTTTGATTTCTGACTTTTCTGATTAATTTAAGGAGAAAACAGAGGTCCTGGAATTTCCCACTGAGCAGAATTTCTGTTTTTCCGCCAGCTTGACTCAGCAAGAACATTTCCCACAGGAATTTGACCATGAGCATTTGTACTACCTAGACAGTTTTTGTGAATCTCTGAGGGTGGTGAAAGCAAGGGAAAAAGTATGTCATAAATCCTCAGTTTCTGCTTCATGCCTTCACATGAGCAGAGGTCATCTCACCTTTCTCTCTGTTCTCCTATATAGGTTTCCTGAGAACAGCCTGTGTAACTGGGTACCAAAGTAAAGGTCCATGGAGGGTTGGAAGGGTCAGAGCTGATGGAGATGTGCTCTGTGAATTGTTCCTTGAATACAGCTTCCTCCTTTGTTTCTCTTTATGAATGAGCTCAGTTTTTACAACACAACATCTTCATTGCAATTACACCAAAATTTCAGTCTCTTTTTTTAGAGGTGGAAAACTGACCTTCAGAAATGTTTTTTCAGGTGTCATTTTTGCTTGTGGGTTCACTGGCAGAGAAGGAAACAGTGGGGATGAGAGACAAAGTGGGGGCAAGAGGTAGGGAAGTGCTCCAGTGACAGTGCTCCAGAAATAACCGAATCACTGGCTTGAGAAGCCTTGTCCCCAGCCAAGTATCGAGACAGGAGAACAACTGGAAATGGTCTGGCCTGTCCTCACCAAATAGGGTATAAGGACTGGAGTGATGGAAATTTTACCATACTTCTCTCTTTGTGTGGTTTCTTCTATCAAAGCTGCATTAGAAAAGAAACCCATCAAATACCTAATAAATATCTTACCTTTTTTTTACCAAAAAAACTCCAAAATCTTCCTGGTACTCCTAGCAGAGGTTTGCTGAACCCAAGTGTAGCTCTTGAACTGATGAAGTTTGTGGCCTGGGGGCAGCATGAGGTCAGATAAGATATTCTGGCTGGCCCTCTCTGGCCTTCAGGGTCTGCGACCCTCAGCTGAAACAATGTTACCCTGAATCAAGTTCGAAGTCTATGAATTGAGAATTCAAGCCTGAGCCTGGTTCAGTGGAAAGGAACAAATTCGTGGTATTTGATGACAGTGCAAGATGTTACTAGGAAGTTTCCCTGTGTATGCATAGCAAAAGCCAAATAACTGACTGTGTTCATGGCCAAAACTTTTATTTTTTTTTAATGGAGTGAAAATAGAACCTGAAGTGCAATAAATATCTTCTAAATGTGCCTTAATCTCAGGGCTAGTGCAGGAGGACTGACAGTTTTAAAAGCTTGCTGGAAACCTGAGCTTTGATTGCTGCTGTCAAGGTAGCTGCTGCCTCTTCCATGGTTTCATAAGGGATGTGTCCACTAAATTTGTGTCTGGGCCCAAGCCTGCACTTACAACCAATCTTGTCTGGTGTCAACCTGGCTTTCCTCAGGCTGGCGGTGTGGTTTCAGTGACAGTGTGGCCATGCGTGTGCTGACCTGCAGGTGTCCTGCACCTTAGCATGTCCAAAGAAGGGCAATGAAGCTGGTAAAAGGTCTAGAAAACATGTCCTGCGAGGAGCAGCTGAGGGAACTGGAGGTGTTTAGTCTGGTGAAAAAGAGGGTCAGGGAAGACCTTATCACTTTCTACAACTACTTGAAAGGCAGGTGTAGTGAGGTGAGGGTTGTTCTCTTCTGTCATGTCTCAAGTGAAAGGATGAGAGGAAATGGTTAAATATCAGAAAAAAATTACCCTGAAAGAGCAGTCAGGCGTTGGAATAAGTTGCCCAGCAAGGTGGTTGAGTCACTATCTATGGAAGTGTTCAAGAGGCACCGAGATGTGCCACTTGGGGGCATGGTTTAGGGGTGATTGTGGTGGTGCTGGGTTGATGGTTGGACCAGATGATCTTGAGAGTGTCTTCCAGCTTTGCTAATTCTGTGATTCTGTGACATGGGTGGGGATGGCTGTATTAAGCAGGGCTATGGGAGCTCACTGGGCTTTAGACCACTTCCTGGCAAGGCCTCCCTTGAGCTGTGTGAATGCAGAAAGAATTCATCCAGGTAACCACAAACAGGAACTTTAGGCAATGTATGTGAGAAACACTAAATCTTCAATGGTTGCTCATAGAATGAGGTCTGTTAGATATCAGAGAACTGACCATGGCAGTCTTATACTTTTTGTAGGTAAATAGCATAGTCAATGATTGCCAGGAGATTCATATATTTTGGTAGAATTTGTTGTTTTATAATGATAGGAGAATGAAGCACCTGAAGATGGCAAGGCATATCGCGATCTGGCTTTTTACAGGTACTTAAATTTAAAAAACTTAAGTCATTTATTTTCTTGCTTGGAAGATGACAAGAAAACCACAGTGACTTTTCCAAAAATTGCTTCTGCAAAATAATGTCTCTCATTTTTCTTTCAAATTCTCAGGAAATACCAGGTGACTACAATAGTTACGCTAAAAGGCACAGGTAACATCAAGACCACTTTGTTGAACTGTTTAGAGCTGTTCAGGGACAGATCCATTTCCACCTTCAAGCTGAACTCTTTGATATGTTCTAAGATAGAAGTGAGGTTTTGCAAAGCACCCCACTGTGCATGGTTTTCAATGCCTGTGGGCTGACAGACACGCAGGACCATAGGAGGTCTTGGTTTGTCTGGCATTCTTTGAAATAGTTTGTGACCATATTTGGGGACATTCGATTTCTCTAATTCATCTGAACGCAAAACTAGTAACAAATTAAACCACTTGGAACTCCTGAATCATTAGTTTAAGTAACAGAAAGGAGACATCTCCTGGCTTCATTTGGGAAACCCATCCTTCCTTCTTGGTGAAAATTTTGTTCCAAGCTCTTTCTAAAAGCTTTTTAATAAGCTACTCCACAAACGACTAATCATCCTACTCCAATCTGTGCTTTCTTTCTTTTTTTCTTTCTTTCTTTTAAACAGGCTGTTGGTGCAAGTGATGTCAGGATCAAATTTGTTGTTAGCATGGAATATAGAAGAGCCCATAGCTGTGCAGGGAGAACAGCCAGGAAAGGCTTGAGCAGCAGAGGCCAAGAAGGGGAGATTAAGACCAACAGCTTGTGGAAAGGAGAAGCTCAGATCCATAAGGGATGAAGGAATGGCATGCAGTGCTATCAGATGAGACCCCTGTTTGCTTGCTAATACTGCACTTTTATCTCTATTTGAGCCCTGGGAACAACTTCAGGGATCACTGAAATGTTGCTCTGCAAAGCTAGGAGGGAAATTGTGAACAGGAAAATCTTACCTTTAAGAAGTGATTTCCAGGAACAGATTCCAGAACAGGCTCAGCTGTGCAATACAGTATGTGTGTCAGTTCCTCCAAATTAAAATGGGCTAAGAAATAAGTAATGCACATTATTTTCTCTCTTTAGTTCTGTAGAATTTAGTTTAGATTCTTTTTCCTGCTACTCTGAAAGCATATTTTTGTTTTAACCCATGCTTTGTGAAATTCTGCATGCTTTTGCTGCCTGAGTAGAACGTTATAACTGTGAGCAGTTAGGTCTGATTCAAATCTTCTCTGTGTTCAGGTGTAATTAACATGCCAACCTCAAGAAGCTGGCCAATGGCCAACACGCTCCACAGCACTGCTAACATCTGTCACCCTGGCTTGTCAGGAATCAGAGATGTTTCTTTCCCCAGAAGCCAAAGAGCTTTACTGACATCAGGACTCTGTGTGGTCCAGAAGGGAGAAACAAGTCCCCAAGACCGGTCATTATTCTCAAGGACATCATTTGGTGGGGTCCTCTTGACTTACTTCCCACCCAGTCTCTATTGCTCTTCTGTTCTCATCACAGGGCAAAGCAGAAAGGGCAGAAATGTTTCTCTTGTGTCTGAACTCGCAGAACATTTAAAATTTGGGTGAGTGCCTAGATGGGATGGGTTCAGGATGATCCCATTCTGCATCACGATTCCAGGCAGGGCAGAGTATGCGCTCACACTGCGTGCTGGGATATGCGGAGTCACTGCTCAGATGGCTGCAATAATGTGGTACAGGTTGCCTGGTTTACTTGTGTATTGTCTTATATGGTCCCCATCACTACAGTGTCTGAGCAACATATCTTATAAAGCAGAGGAGTTGGTAATGAAGGGATCCCTGTTTATTAAAGTCAGGGTGATGCCGACAGATGCATGCATTAGCATCCTTTTATCATCACCTACGGCCCAGAGATGCCTATCTTGAAACTCCAGAGGGAAGTACATCCATTGCTAGGCTTTGCATGTTCCCTACACTAACTGGTCCCTGATTGGGTTGCTTCAGATAGCAATGGTGAATGAGAGGGATGTGTAGGCCCTGGTGCCTCCAAGGCTCCTCCAAGGTACTCAGGGCTGCTTCTTAGTTTCACAAAAGACACCTCTGGGACCACAGGCGAGTATCTGGCTTCTCAGGAAGCTGAATGTTGCTCTCTAGTACCCTCTAGGGTTCAGAAGACACAGGACCTGGGAACTCGTGGATGTGGGATGGAGTCCACAGGAGCAGAGCCACGGGTTGGGCAAGAGTGCGGAAGAGACACACTGGTCACCTCACAACTACTCTCATCCAAAGGGCTCTAAAGTACTGTGTTTGGCAGGGGTGTAACTGGTCCTTGTCTTGCAGGCCAGCCTGAGGCCCTCACATCACCTCTGTCCCACCTGCAGGGCTGACCCAAGCAGCAGATGGGAGGGAGTGACTCACCACCCCACAGCCAAGTCACTGAATCATAGCATTTAGAAGCAGAGGCGTGGTAAGGATACTTGGTCTAAATCCCGACTCTAAAACAATGAGCCTGAGGGGTCTTTATTGTCCATCACAGTGCAGACAATAATATTTTTGTTACCAGAGCAATTGCCAGTGGGATGTGGGGACAGCAGCCCTCTGCGTACCACAAGGCACAAGAAAATATTGCTCAAAAGTTGTGTCATGTTTTGGATTGCTAGTCCTGATTTATTGCTTCTCCCTGCCTCTGGGGATGCAGTGTTGAGGCAATCCAGGAGTAAGGATGCTGCATTTTTGGAGCACAGTCAGGGCTGGACCGTTAGCATTATTTGTAAACACAGCTTAGTTCTTCTCACCAGGAATAAAATCCACTTATCCTGCAAACAAAGCTTGTTCAACTGCAGGCCCCTTACACTGCCACTTCCTGCTTCTCCCCTATTTCCTAAGAAGAAGATAAACTTAATCCTGTTCATATTTCAATGATAGCTAAATTTTTACTCCCTTTTTCACTTTTCTTGTGTTTGGACTTACAGCCATGACACCAACTCTACGCTTCTCTACATTCGTTCCTTCCTAGAAAAAGCGGGTTGGAGGTGTTCCCAGGAAAATTCAAACCCAGCTCAAAGCAATAAAAAAGATGTCTCTGAGCTGTCTCTTTTCCTTTACAGAGTCTCCAGGAGGAGTGTCTGCCTCTGGTCTTGGGGGAGGATATGCTGGGAAAGAGGTTTGGGGGGAAAGAATGAGGGAATGCCTGGGAGGAAAGTGGCAAGAGGTTTTGCTGTAGGCTGGCAGGGAGGGAGAGCACTGGAATGGGATGAGCTCAGCCCCTGCTATAGAAGGACACCCCACATGCCACCAGCAGGACCTATTTGGATGTAGGCTTTAAGGAATATAGATGGATGGGCTACTGTCCTTGAAAAGATGGGGTTGCTGAGTCATCATTCTGGTGGGGCTAAGAGAGGGAAATATAGAGACTGTATTAAGCCTCCTGTCCTGGGGAAAGAAGGACGAAGGAGGGTTATGGCTTATCAAGAGGTATTACGTCTCCCATGGTTCAGGGCAGCTGAGGCAAACAACATGCAGCTAGATCTCAGTTGTTTGAGGGGCAGCTTGAAGAGAAGGAGAAAGCCACAGTGGGAGAGAGCAACCTGAAAATTCAATGAAAGCTGGGGTGCAACAAACGGTAAAGCCTGCCCTAACATGAACAGGAGCAGACTGCTTGCTTCCATGCCATGTACCTCAGTGAACAACTTGCCAAGGTGCGAAAGACCCTGCCATGATGCAGGAGACAGAGTTGGGCCTGAGCCTTGAAAGTGAAGAAATTAGATGCGTAACAGGAGGGAAGCAACACCGAGAAAGAGCGAACTTGAAACCATGGAAACGGATTTCCCCCCTCCTTCACTTCACTCCCATCTGTATTTCCCAGAATAGACACTGAACTCTGGTTTCTTTTGATGAGACAGGCATTTGGGTCAGTGCAGTTGTGAGTAAAATAGTCATTGCCAGGCTAGGTGAAGCAAAGAAACAAAACACTAAGGGTCTTCCTTGCTTCTCCTCCTGAAACTGCCTCATCATCTAGAGGCAAATTAACAGTCCCTCTGGGTCACAAAGTCAGAGTCAGGGATTAGTATGAAGGGCTTCTAGGCAAACAGCCTAACTTCCATCATCTCCTGCTTATCTTGTTTGGTACCAGTGATTCATTTTCTCAGCTACAGATCTATTGGCCTTTTGAGCAAAATCCTGACATTTTAGCTTGGCGTCAGAATTTCCCTCAAGATTTTGTTTCTAAGTGCATACAGACCCCACTGCCCATATCACAGATCCAGTAAGATTTCAGCAGCCACTCCACCCACTGCTGTTCACATGCATGAGGAGAAATCTGCACCCTAAACTTTTAAGTCTGGTAGGGCTGGGGAATGTAAGTGTGAATGGTGTCGGGTGGGTAAATTGAGAGAGATATGGAGGGTAACTGATGAGGGAAAGGGCAGCTAAAACCAAGGACGAGGGACAGAGCGAAATGGAGGAGGAAAGTCTGAGTATGAATACATGGAAGAGATGACTGAGGCCCTCTTGGATTCAACCTTTAGAAGTGGTGTGTTCATCCATAACTACTGAAAATGATCAGTTATGCTCATGCAATATTTGAAGAAGAGGGCAGCACTGATGGGTGTCTTGCTTGAAACTGTACAAGGGTAATATTGGGCTCCTGGGAATGGCCACCTGGAGGGGTTATGGTGACTGCAGTGACCATAAGTCCTCCTTTTCCTCTGCTTGGCTTACACTAGCCAAACACCAAGCACAAAAATTGTTCCACCACAGCCTCTCCTTCCCCCACTAAAAAAAAGAAATCATCTGTTCAGAACAGCCTCTTCATTCTGATGCACCAAGATAAGTATACCACTAAGGAGACAGATATACAATCCATTAAAAAGCTCTGTACTCATTCATCTCCATCCCCAAGTATGAGATGCAGAGAAGAGGAATCTCCTTCTGGGGAGGTGAAAGGATGAAATCAAAGACCAATGAAACAATCTGAAGATGAGACTGGGGATACAGTGAGAGATGTCACCACAAGCATGGAGGAAACATTCCTCCTGGAGATCATCAGGTGGACATATATCTGCTTTGGGATGTACCAGATCCTTCTGGTGCATCCTGCAGACAAATGTCTAGAGGGGGTAATTTCTACTAAACGAGGTTACAAACTGAGGTGAGTAGTTTTCTCTCTAAGCAAGGAAGGAGAACACACTCTTGCTTATTTCAAGGACTTTGGCACTCAAGAGAGGTAATGAGAACAAGGAGAGCTCCTGCATACGAAGACAAACCATACTTCTTAACACCAAACACACTCTGTTCTTGGCAGTGCTTGAGCTTCAGCTGTGTTGAGATCAGGCTCAGCTGCACCCCTTTGCAGTAATTGCTAGCGCAGATATGCAGCATACGCAGCGCTGGGACTTTGTGAGGAACACAGCCGCTTAGATGGATGCTCAGATTGCAAAACGCCATACTGAGCCCTCCCGTTGGTTCCAGGAAGTTTAGTGTACAAAGCGTTTTCAAAAGCTTTCATCATGATAGACACTACAGGGGGGCTGAGGAATAAGCCTGTGATCACACTAACCTGTGCAAGCTGGGGATCTGTGGAAAATATTATTTCTGGTGTATGGAAAGGGAACCTTCCTTCCTGCAGTGGTATTTCTGGCATGGTTACAACCCCAGAAGCAGCAGAGAGATCCTGGCTGGAATGTCGTGGGCATCTTGATACTGGAGAGAGCAATAAAACTGGCTAAAAAGCTCTGTTTTATGTAAGAGCAAGCAAATGCTACAGGTGCCTTGCCAAGTCAAAATACAACTGGGTTTATGGCCTTGTTTGTTTGTTGACATTGTGTGATCAGGACAAGAAAGAAAAATGGGAAGAGGGAATGGTTTGCATGTTTCTAAGATAGAGACAACAAAGTTGTTGCTTTGGTGTTTTCCTTGATTTTGATGTATGTTTCAGAACCAACAGATGTCCCATGTCTAAATTTACAGAGTTATTGTTAACAAAGATACTGTCCTCTCTCTGTGTTTATTAGATGCCAATATTAAGAAAAATAAATGAATCCTTTCATTTAAATCCCTACATGCTATTCTCTTTTTCTTATGATGTAAGAACTGACAGTAGTTCTCACACCATCTCTTGATTTTCAGCTTAAAGGAGTCTAAGTACAAAAAAGAAAAGAAATCACTCCTTTTAAAATTCTATTAAAGCATTATTAAACATCTACCTCTTAAAGTCTATAAATTCAAACAGGTTTTCTTTGGAGGTTAAGTTTAAAACATTCTTAAAAGTTGATGCTGTAATTCATAAATTTAGAGGAAGAATCACATTTAGAGGCAACCAGAGGCTTTGAGCACTTGTTTTTCCCTGGTTGTGATCCCCTTTATCCTTTTTTTTTCCCTTCATATCCTTTCTGTTCTAGTTTTTAATTCCTTGTGGAGGTCAGACATTTGAGGCATCCAATTCTGATTGATTGCCGTGGAAATAGAGATGAGGCAAAAGTGAGAGCAGTGACATCATGGGAGAAACAGATGGCAAGAGCTGATGAACTTCTAAGAAACAAAGACACTTCTGCCAATAAGTGTTCCTAGAGAACAAGAAAAACAAAACTGAGAAAAGCAATCCTAGTTCATAATGTAAAGAGAGAGTGCATTATTAAGGAAATTACTCCTTACCAGTAGACTATCTGAAAGGAAGAAGAACTAGTACTGTGAATGGCTTTTTGGACTCCACTAGGCCTTTAACTCAAACTAAATTAAAGCAGTGTTGAATACTTGAAGAGCAGAGAGTAGAAGATCATTCAGGGTGCAAAATCTCCCGGACACTTCCACATTATTTGTAAGGTTGTTTGGAGCACGAAACTCACAGAAAACCTCCCTCTTTGCTCAGGCATCTTTGGAACATTTGCTTTTAGGGAACAAGACTCCCCACAACAAACCAGGCTTTGCAGTTTTGGAGTGGTATTGGTGTCTTTAATAACATCTTTGAGATGCTGACATTGTGTAAATGTAACTAAATTTGGAAAGGATTATGGATAAAGTGACAGTCAGCCCTGCTAATAAAGAAAGGATAAACCAGGAATATGCACCAATGCTTGTCTGTTGTCTTCTAGTGTGAAGAACATGAAGAAATGGTTGATTTGGGGAGGAGGGTGGCAAGGCTTTTGAGTTTCATTCTACCACCTGTCATAATACTGGCATTGCAGTTACTCTAGTGTCTAAATATGAGACTATTTTGTGATTACAAGCTTGATTAAAAGCTTGCTATCCAATGTTTCTATTCTGTCTCTAGCTGCATGATCAGTAGGGTAGTAGTTGCAATGTCTACTTTTCACTTGATTTGGAGAGGATCTGAGTGTGGCCTGCTCTCATAAGGTGGACAAAATGAGGTCTCGCCAGTGACAAGCTGCAAACTGTGCTAATGAAGGCAATTGAGTTGATACACCTTTTTGATATAAATTTAGAGATGATGAAGTATTTTACCTCACATTACTTTGGGGAAGTATGACCTGGCATTGTGGAAGACTGCATCTTATTGGCATCCGCTTAGTGACACCAGACAACCATCTCTTCCCTTGAATGAAGTTTGCCATGAAGTCATTCTTCCTCTTGCTGAGACAGGGCAATCTGATTCCACTGATGGCAGCAGAAATACTTGAACTGAAGTTGTTGCGTTTAAGGCTGAGGCTTAAGCCTAGCTGTCTTCAGGTGAGTGAATAGATACCACAAAGAAGGACTAAAGGGCTGTAATTCCTTCATAGAAAATACCCTTTCTTTTTTTCTACTACTATTTGATCACATCATGGAAAACACATAGATATTACTTCATGCACTACAAGGATTCAAATCCCAGTGACTATTGAAGTGCCTTTCTATTAGGCACTTTGAGGATCATACACTTTCATCTCCCTTAACTTTTGATGTTTATGTTTGAACTTTTGCTCTAGGCAAACTTTATAGCCAATGGAAAGAGATAGGCACTTCCAGGACTTGGTTCATCTAAGCGCTTTTCAACATCTACCTTAAAATGAGATTACCCATGCCCCAGAATGCCTGTTTCTCTCTGCTGACTGTTAAAGTAAGTCTAGACGTCTAGCTCTGATGTAAATGCCAACATCTGGACAAGTTTATCCCACCAGGTTTGTCCCCTGGTAAAATCCAGTACAGAGAAGAGTGAGGCTGAGGAGAAATCCAGGGAGAAAATGATAAAGTGATCAAATTCCCACACCAATTCAAGGCCAGAAAGGATCAGAATCGGTGCAGAGGCCTGACTCACCCCCTTATCTATGGATTTGTTGGGAAGAATTTTTAGATTTCAGAGGGAGGAGACCAGAGGATCTGCATGTTTTGATAGGATTTGTGGAAATAAGCTAGTAAGTATTGGCCCTGTATGTAAATGAAGTTATCCCATTAGCCTAAACTCTATGATAGTATCTGGCTTTAAAACATGAGCTGTTATATGCAAAGGATCTGAACATTGTGGGGAAAAAAAACAAAGAGAGAAAAGAGAAAAATAATACAAAGGAAAAAAAAATGAAAAAAGCTTTGGTGTTCTAGAGGAACACAGAGCCGCTATGGGTTAGGTCATCCAGTGACAACCGTCCTTATCCACAACCAGAGCAAAAATGCAGTGCTAGGTGGTGTGTCACCAAAGAAAACCGCTTCTTTTATCAGATCCCCCAGAACAAAGGAGACTGTAGATAGCTCTTTTCTCACATACTTGAGAATACTTGACAATTTTTAAATTTCTTTCTTTTCTACCTCTACTCATCAAACCAACAGACACTGAATTCTGTCTCTTTAAATTTGGTCCCTTAAGATACTGGAGCTTTAGAGTTACTGAATGTGACCAAGACAGCAAAACACACTGTTTACTGTTCACTCATACATATTTTTCTTGTTCTTCTTTTAAAATTTCCCTCTCAAACATTAAAGATGCATCTGTTCTTAAATTTTCAGTGTCCTGTTGCTGCTTGCAAAGACAATTACTATTTTGTGTGAGCAACGCCCTCTGTGTGACTGTAGTATATATTTATTACTGAGTTTACTGCAATAGTGTCAGTTAAAATTCATTTAGTGCAAGGACTAGAATATCAGTGTAGCTGGTGGAAAGTGAACCAGCAACAAATGTCCTACATAGGTGTATTCATATATGACTTGTTATAAAATACAGCATAAAATACGAGAGGAAGAATGTTGCTGTAATTAAAAACAAAGGACTGGAAGCAAGAATATCTGGTTTCTTCTTTTGACTGTGTCACAGACGCTCTGTGTGGCTCTGGAAGGATCACTTCTCTCTTTCGTGGGTTTCCCCATCTGGAAAACAGTCTAATGATACCTTCCAAAAAGGTGCTTGAGAAGCATGACTCATTAATATTTTTAAATATCCAGGGATCAAAGGGTCTGTAGATATACAATGTAACATATTATTATGCTGCTGGTTTTTGCCAATTTCCCTTCTCTGTAAGGATGATCTCTTTGAATTTATTGCTTTTGACCCAGGAAAATGGCCCCACGGGACTCTGTGTTTTTATTGACTCCAGATGAAGTTTTCTCATGTTTACAAATAAAGCGATAACTTACTGACCTCCAATGCCCACCACACAAGCCCGTCCTTGGATCTGGCTCCCAAAGATATTCTCCCTGGTGCATGGCAATAAGCAAAATGCCACATTTTTGGTGAGTTTTCTCTCTCATAGCTGGATGGCTCCTGTGGGGATAGCACAGAGGGAAATACAGTGGGTGGGAGTTTCAAGAGTAAGAAGCACAAGGCAGGCACAGGGAGCGCAGCTCTGACACAAGGAATGGTCACAGCTACAGACATTTTGCAGACCATGATACGATGCTGTTCTAGTAACGATTAGGCCTGTTTTCCCTGTCCTGGGATGCAGATAGTTTTCAGTTGTTTTTAGGAGGCAAGCAAATCACTTCTGCAGCTGCTGTGCTGAGCCATAAGAGCCAGAAAGCAGCTATTGCAAAATGTTTTCTGTAACTGAAGAGAATGTATCACCAAACCAAAAGGGTCTTGAAAATAACACCAGAGTTATAAAGTTCCAGCTATTTGAGTATGAGAGAGTCTTAACGTGCTGGAGTCTACTGGTAGATAACATTTCCAGAGAGTGATTCTGCATATTTGCAGTCAAAATGTTTCATCAGCCCTTAAAAGACAGAATTTACTTCAAAATTTACTTATCGTTGTTTTGTTCTTTGGGGACAGCTGAAAAAGTTTTCAATCTGGTAAGACAAACGGGTAGCTTTTACTTACTAGAATGCTTATGTCTTTTGGAGGTGGATGGAAACTGTGTTTTGCTTAAAATAAAGTGTGTGAGCATTTCAGATATAGCTGCATTTCTCCAAATGCAGTGTATGACCCACTAGAGAAGAAAGAAGTGTGATGGCCTAAAGCCAACATTGGCTAAATTAGGGACAGAAATTCTACTCAGGGGAAAACTGCTTTAGTTTTGGGTAATTTTAAAAAAAATAATTATTATTCAAAAATGTTAGTTTCATGGGAACAAGAGGTTGCAGGAGAGGCCAGGGCTGGCCACTTTGAGCAGGAAATTATTAACGATTCTTATCTTCTGGAATTTGAGTAGATTTGGTTGGTGATCTTTATAGAACAATATTTATCTTTCCCTGGTGGACTTTCTCTTTCTTTCCACCACCTATCAGAATTATAACCTGGCGTTCTGCATGAGTGGTCTTGTAACTGTGAGCCGAGGGACCCAGGAGCAAAGACAATAGAATTACAGTTATGGTTGGCAAATTGTAAAAACTTTTTATTTTAAGGTTGGATGGTAATTACAGGAGATTGGGTTTTGTGATTACTAACAGTCCTTCAGTCCCCTTTCCCATGTGAGTCTTTGCCTGTACAGAGCTGCAAGAAATTGCATGGAATGAGACTTTTTTTATATGCTGTTAATGTGATTTAAGATTTCGGCGTGTTTTTCCCCTCCCCGTGTTCTATGTTTATGAAGGAGAGGAAAAACACAAATGTTCTTTGGAGATCATCTGATGTTCAAAACTTTCTCATTCAAATTCATGTCTTCTTCAATCTCTCAACTGCCTATGGCAAAATTTCTCTTTTTCTTCCTACACCACCTTATCTGTCCTTCCTCACTGCATTATCTTGTCCCATAAATATCCCAGAATCTGTATGTTTGTATGACTTTTTCTTACACTATCTTGAGCTATTCCTGCTGCATATGCAATAGTGAATGATAACACAAACTGATGGTGGTTTCTACTTTTTGTATATAAATGTGACTAATCCCAGTTTTTGGAAGAAGTTGCTCTTCACTTCCCTTTTTAAAAACTGGCAGTGTTGTATGGGTTAACAGTGTGAGAAGTGTCCTACCACAGAGGAAAGCAGTGCTGGATTCCTTACCAGATAGGCCAGAGATATACTAAAAGTTTAACTTATCACTTGTGTAGGGCTGTCCTGTCCCTGTAACAGCAAGGTCTGTCATCCCTTACTGCTTTGTTTAGGATGGTTTGTGGTGATGTACAGCCCACAGACTAGATCACACACTGGCCTGTTGTATTGGTAGGCATATCAGAGTCCTTTTGTGCAAAAGCCTGGGATGTGTTTTTCCTGATGAACCAAGTTCTGAAAGAGAGATTAGTTTGGGGTAGAGGGGAAGCTTCAGCAAGAGTTGCAGTCTCATTTTGGCAGAAAGATATTGGCAGAAAGACAGAGGTATCCCATGGGTTTCTCAAGCCTCAGCTCTCTCTAACAGGAGTATAATCCTGCTTTTCTTCTTTGGAGTTCAGCAGCCTTGGCCCAAAGTCCTCCACATTCGAAGAAAATGCTCAGAGTAGCTTCAGTGTGCTCAGGGTCTGGCCTTCTAATGGCCTGATGGGATCTGGGGAGCACAAGAAATATGAGGTGCAAGGCCAGTTGCACTTCACTCTGGAATTTTTCCATCTTCTCGCAGCTAGAATACATTTCCCGGAAAGCCCAACCAACATGCCCCTCCATTAGCTGCATGTTAATTATTACCAGCTATGTCAGAATGGAAGACTTCGCTCGTTTTTCTCCTTAATCCCTATCTTCAGCAGAAAAGTCTTCAAAGAGTGTCTGACAGGAGGAGACAGGCCATTCCTTTGAGTTAGCACTCCTCTATCTGGCTTCTTGGTAATAACAACAACAACAACAGCAATACCAATATGTTAATTTTTAGCGATCTCTTTCTGCTGGTGTTGTTGCTGTACCGTGAGAGGGTGCAGGTAATGAGATTGCACTTCCGCTTCCAGCTATGACTCACGGAAGGCGTTAATGACATTCCTGTTCACACACCTGCCCAATGGCCCTCCTTCGATGCTGTTGAGTCTTTCCTACAGTGGCATTTGCAGAGAGAGGCTTCCCTGGCTCGGGTGACTCTGTTTACACAGGCTTCATTTTCTCGCTAGCATCAGCCAAAAAGAGGCATTCCTCATTGCTCCCCTCATCCAGCCTGAAACTCATGCCCTGTCGAAACACGTGGATGAAGGATATTTAATCCCACGTACCTCCAGGCACCGGATCAGGTGCCATTGTGATGTTTTTTGGTATTTCACCTCCAGCATCTGAAGTAACCAGAAAGCTAATGAAAGGGGCAGGCTGCAGCGGCCCAGCGCGCTGTGACCAGCAGGGGGGAGTGTGGGTAGCACGAAAATCCAGTCGCTTCCCTCTTCGGGGGAAAAAAGACCAACCCACTAAAAATGGTAGAAAGGTTTGAATGCCGGTGCAGGAGCCCGGTATCTGCGCTGGGTTCCTTCTCTGCTCTGCCATAAACCTGGAGTATGACACGGGCAAGTTGATCATCATGGGAGTTGCCTTACCTGCTCAAAAGTTGCCTTTAGCTGCCCCAAAATTGCCCGTGACTCAAGTCTGAGGCAGTTGCATAGCTGCTGTCGGTAGCTGAGGAGAGAGACATAGGCGCCTTTCAAGGTGTCTGTAAGGTCTTTCTCCAGAGACATCCCTTGAGATTGAACAGTAGGAGTAGAGTAGGGAGGAATGTGGAGACTTGGGCACAACAGGACAGGAATGGAGCTGTGGGGAGCCAGGAGTGGCCTGTGAGATTTTGAACCTTGTGGAAAGCAAGAGGGAAGGCAATGAAGCAGACTCTTGTTTCTGGCTACAGTAATGAAGAAGGAAAAGAGGCTGTCAGGAAGGGAATCACTACTGGATGTGGAGAAACAGCGCTGACTGACCAGCAGGAAGGCATGAATCCCTATTGCAATCAGAGCAAGCAACAAATACACCCACAGAATTTGACTTTTATAACAGATTTAGAAACATAGATCAGAAGGGACTGCGGTGATAATATCATATATATATATATACCATATATATATATATATATATACCATATATATAACACCTGCCAAAGAATCATCATGAATTTGTCCCTGTTTCAATTAAGGAGAAACATTAAAGCTCTTTTCTAGAAAATAAATGGCAGAAAGATTTCCAGTTTTCAAAAAATCCAGCAGAGCTTCTTGTAATTTTCCTCAGTTGTATTATTGCCTCATTTCTAATCTCCAAGATCGCCCTGCATCATTTTCCCTCATTGGATCTTTTAAAATTTGTAACTGCTAGACCAAAGAGAATCTTGTTATTGCATTGCTGGAGTATAAGGACTCTTATACGCCATTACTAAATCACTCATGACCTTCTCTTTCATCCAATGAATAAGCTGCGTCCTGGCAAGTTACTCCATGGCATCTTTTCCAGTGCTGCAGTCATCCTCTGGCTTTTCTCAACACCCTTCTTACTCCTCCCTGCCCATGCAGTGATGCCAGTAGCAGTATTCTTGGTTCTAAAGGCTGGGATAATGCAACCTCCCTTTTCCTGTTTGATATTTCCTGTTTTGCGGCCCAGGATCTTGTTGCCCTTGACAGTGTATTTCACCCTGTCAGATACTTCCATGACCTCCAAGTCGTCTCCAGATTTTTGGCTTGCTTAGGTAGAAATCCCTTTCTGGTAGGAGGTCTCCTGCTTTCTGTTACAGCTGTGAGACATACATTTATACACTAAAATGCACTGTGTTTGCATAAACCCAGGCAATCAGTATTGTTCTGCACCAAAGACGTCCTCTTCATTACTTAATAGTTCCATCTTTATGCCATCTTCAGACTTCAGTAGGAATCATTTTGTACACCTTTCTGAGTTGGAATTTGAATGAGCTGGGCCAAAAGCACCACCTGCCAAACAGTGACTCTTCACTTACAATATCACTTCCTAAGACCTACTAGTTATCCAGTTTTTAATCCTTTTAATAAGATCCATATATATATTCTATCGTCATATGGCATGAACTAGAAAGGCCTGAAGAAATCAAATAAATTGCATTAACCCTTTTACCTCTGTCAGGCAAACTCGTAATCTCACTGATAAAAGCTGTCATTATTCTAATTTGATCCATTTTCTGTCCATCTAGACTCATTTATATGAATTATGCTATCCCTTTAATTCATTCTTTCTAATTGAAAAGCACAGGAATGGAGACTTCACCAGGTCTCTGGGTATCTTGCTGCAGTGCTACACAACATTCCTTACTTACTGTAATACTAGTACAAAGCCACCTTGTTTCTAGGCATATGAAACTTGTTTTCCCAAACTTATTGAAGCCCCTCAGAGTCTTTTTCTGCCAGGTCTTTTTAGTGTTTTTCAGGATTTTTTCTTTTTTGGTGTGTGTTCAATCCAAATCATTGCCTTCAGGTGTCTTACACTTCTGTTACATTTGTAAAAAACCCCGTAGTCCCTATTGAGAAAAAAATATGTGCCGTCACTGTCCAAAGTCTACAACAGTCATATTTGTTGGCTACCACTGTTCCCTGTATCATTATTGGATAATTATTTCACCAGTATTTCCACAAAGTAATTGTCTAGAATTGTTTTATGATATCCTTTGGTTTTACTCTGCTCAAAAAAGCTGTCTTACTGCACTAAAATATCCTGTCCACAAATATCATACTGTGCTTTTGCTCCCCCTGTCAACTTTATACAGTTGCAATCAATGAAATGATATTAATTATTGGTAATAGTTTCTCTCTTTCCCCCCCATATCTACATACACACAAATCCATACAGAGACGGACATCTATATATTCAATTATTGCTTTAGTTCCCCTCCCAACCAGCCTTCTTTCTCAGTTGTGATCTTTCAGCACCAATAAAAATATTGTTTCCTAACTATTCAATTTTTTCTGTTTGTGTTTCTCTCCCATCTCATTTAGCTCAAATCTGAACTGTTTTCTGCTTTGGAAACCAGCCTTTTTAACACTCCAGGTTTGTACATTAGCAGTTTGGACTTTATTCTGTTTGCCCATAACAAATCACATTGAGTCATGCTCATTTGACTCAACTGATCAATAATTCATTTTTAGTTCTGTAGCTAGTGGTCTTGCTCTAGCACAGAATACCAATATGAATGAGTTTTCACCAAAGGAAAGTGTTTTGAAAGGTCCACTCTGCCTCCTTCTACCCCACTCTGATTTAGTACTGCCTGCAGATGTGTGTACTTGCTCTTGTGGGATCACCTTCCATGTCAGCCTAGACATGTGACTAGTGCTGGTCGGAGTAAATATGCACTAGTTACAAGTCTTCTGGGATGCAACTGACTGTTTTGGTCTTAATCCTGCAGTGCTTTGGAGTTGGACATGCTTTGGTGCCTTCAGTACAGGAGCAGCCAGCAATAAACCATCCTAGACATTTTTTTCCTGTTTACCAGCAGGTGACTGTCCCCAAAGTGTCTGCAATGGCAGATCACAGTCCATCCTCTGAAAGACGGCACAGAGGCGCTGTGCTGGCTGGCTCCAGCTGTGTGCTTGGAGGCCTCCAGCTACCTGTTGTCCATCAGTGTGCAGAGACATCCATGTGGCCCACATCCTGATTCTTGTCTGGTTTCTGCTACCTGGCCACTTCTGGTGAGGAGATTGCTCCTGCGCTGGGGGTCTGCCTTAGTGATGATCCCATCAGAGACCTTTGTTCTCTTACGTGTCTTGATACATACAGGTGGGATGCCAGGAGGGAAGTGCCAACGTGATCCTCTCAGTCATCCACTTGACAGGATGAGCCCCAGACCTGGGACAACCGGTTGCTGACCAATAGCTGCTCTCTGAAGCACACATGCACGTTGTTGGAGAAAAATGCAGCCAGCTCAGGCAACCTCAGCAGCTGCTTAATGAATCTTGACTCAGAACATCAAACCTTTGAGCAGTTTAAATTGGTGCTGGCTGATGCAGTTGCTTTGTTTCCACGGTTCAGTCCAGAGCAAAATGAAAGGCAAGTGCTTTTAACCAAAACCTGGCACGAGCCCTCAGCCCCTAGCCTCAGCCCTCTACCCCATAGGATGCTCTCCAGCAGCAAGGCCAGTCTGCACATGGTCTGCACTTGGGTCAAGACTGCATATTACTAGAAAAGACAACTCCCTTGGCAACCACTTCATTCTTCAAAGTGGTAGCCCTTGGGCTTCACAATGTCTCTTAGTGAGTTGAAGGTGCTGTTACATTGAAAACTGACAGGTTGTCCTCTTCCCATGGACTCCTCCAGGCACAATGCCTTGAGTGAAGAGCTGCAGACCTTCCACCAGCACCTCCCCTAGGCGAGCTCTGCATCATCTCCTCATCATGCACTCTCTGTCCAGCCCAGTCTTGTGTGCTCACACCTCTCCTCAGTTCCGGAAAGGGCAGGAACAAGGGTACATGCACAGCAGATGTGTTCAACAGTGAAACAACTAAAGTGCAGAAAAAGTTATTTTTGTTCTCAAGGTTACCTCTTCCCTTCAAAGACTGTATAGCCACCTTTCTTTCAAACAGAAAAAGCCAGCTAAATCACAGGCACAAATGGTGCTTCAGCAGAGCTTTGCATCTGGAGCCCTTCACCACTGCAGTGTCCTTCTGCTGAGTACTGTAAAGGATCAAAGCAAACTCCCCAGGTGAAATGCAGTGAAATGTGTCAGTGTGCAAAGAGGAGAGTGAGCCAACGCGTTGGAGGTGGGACTGCTGGTCTCCAGAGCAGGGCTAGCTAGCCAGGCATGGCACTTCATGAAACACTCTTACTCTTGCATTGGGTTTGCTGGCTGGCTTCATTTGCTTAATTGTTTGTGTTCACAGATAGCACTGGGTTGTGCAACCATTTTCTTTGAAAATGTAATTCAGCTAGTGTTATTTCACCTAACTGGGCTGATGTCGAATGAAGCAAAAGTTGTTTTGCTGACAGCCCTGGTCCCCAGCCAGTGACATGTACTTGGTATGTTGCCTCAGAGAGCAGTTGTCTTGTCCCGATGTCAAGCGTGTCCTGGGGCCCAGAACAGCACAGCACTGTGCATGGCAGCTGTGAGACGTAAAAACCAATCTCTCCAAAAGCAATGGCACACAACTCCAGCTGTGGCATAAAGATGTTTTGAATGGGCAAGAGAGGCTTGGGTTTGCCATCCAAGTGTCCGGGTCATGAGCCCTAAAAGGCAAAATGACTTAAGCATTTCTTTAGTTCAGGGTAGAGAGGGTGTTTTGGGGCTTCTGAATCTTTTGAGGGTGTACTTGAGAAAGGAAGATGGAAAGAAATGGCATGCTGTTGCTTCTAAAGGGTAAGGGAAGCTTTATTGCAACTGGCCTGCTACTCTTGTATGTGTAATTTTGTTGAGTCTGGACGTGGGCTATCCACATATTCGCATTTCTGTAAGAATTGTTTTATGAGTTACTTTCAGGGAAGACAAACTGTTAGCTACTTCATAGCAGGTGTTTTTTGGAGCAAGGTCTATGTATTTTCCTTTGCTAGGAAAGTGGCTTGATCTTACTCTGAATGCTGCTACCTCACATTGTAATGACAAGACAGCGCTGCCCTGTCCAGGTTTGGAGCGCTGCCCTGATGGTCCTTTGCTGCCCTGCAACATAGCACAGATGGATACTAGTCCACCCACAATGTAACTCTTGTGAAACGTCCAAGAAGGGGACGGGGTAAACCTGCACTGTTTTTTTTTGCTACCACAATAGAAACAATATGTTAGTTTCACTGACTATTTACAAACTCACATCCCTTCCTCTGTCCATCTGCCTTTGAAAGAGTTAATATTGAATATTTGGGAATACAGATAGTATATTTGGGAATACAGATAATATTGAAAAGCAACTTCTCTATCAAACTATAGATGTCAGAAGCCAAGCTCTTTGACCTATAGTTTAGTTCTAGAAGAACCATTTCTTTTCAGATGAGCAGAAAATAAGCTGGAAATGATGAAACATTATATGTTTGAACTTTAATTTTGTTGATGGATGGCATTTGTACAAGTAGTTGCCCCTATGGTTTTTGTTTTAAATCATCTGGGCTTTTAATATTGACCTTTCTGTGAATTGGTGACATCAGAAAACCTATTACCCAATTCAGATTTTGCCAATCTTCTTCAAAAGTAGCTTTATTTATGAATATCGTATTAGTGAGAAAGGGAGCCTTTCTGACATCTCAGGCATTTTAAGCCTTGGCTACATTTTGTCCTACTGCTGTAAGTAAAGTTTTCCCAGAACTGACACTAGTGAAGTGTTGTCTCAAGTTGAAGCTGTTTTGGACAAAGTTCCTTCTTCCGAGATTTGGCCTCAGAACTTGGTTTTGAAATGCTAAGAGGAAAAAGGAATTTGGAAAATTATAATTAGCAAGGAGGAGGCTGATGAGCTTGGCCAAGGATGAGGAAGACTCTCTCAAATTCTGTTCTCGAGAAATGCTAGACGGGCTGTATTTCAGTTCCAGAGCTGAGAAGTGCTCCCCCAGGAGCCTGAGAGCTGGAGAATTTAGGAACCCTCTAACAGCCTATTTGCCCTTACTTTGATCTTTAATTAGCTGGAGTATTGCCCAGCCTCTTTTGGAGTGTGAAGGCGTGGCTCTGGGCAGAGAGCTACCAAGGTGTGTGGTCATCTGTAGAGTCTGAAGACAGAAGGAATTTAAGAAAACTCCCCTGCTTTGAGCAACCAAATGTGCTCTCATGAAATTGCTCATGCTCACTGAACTGTATTCAATATGCTCTTCTTAAGGTCCTGGCGAAACTGAAATACAATCTTGTGTAAACTGTGATTGAAAAGAGTTATAAAATTTCCATTTATCCAAAACAATTTGTAGAGTCTGTTATTTAAAAAAATTGTATGTTTTTGCAGTGTAGAGCCAGACATTAATATGTCTCTGAGATGGAAGCCTTAGACTTTATTTATGGTTTGTGGTTTATACATCAGAAAATAATCTAGTATAAGCATGAAAATACTTAACTGGTATCCAGTCGCAGATTTGACTGGAGCATCCTTTGGTTGGGCTTTATAGCCCGCACAATTGAGTGGGCAGGATCTCCTGAAGAGATCAGGTCCCAGGTCATTCGTGGAGGTGAGAATGGGATGATCACATTACTTGTGGGAAAGCGGGTGGGAGGAGGAAATGGTGCAAGGAGGTCTTGAGTCACCTGTGGGAAAGTGGTGTTTGGGGACTGGGAGGTTCCCTACCTCATACTCTAATTACTGGGGAAGAGGGATAGGTACTGCTTTGGTGCATATACATTTCATGTCCCTCTGGTACCCTGGGATGGGGAACCACAAATGAGTGGCCAGTAGCTGCTCCCTGGCTTTTCACTCTAGGGAAGTTATAACTCCCAAATCTGCCCCTTTCATTGTAGACTGGTTTCTGAGTCTCACCAAGCAGATCTGAGAGGAGGATGGGCCAGCACTTGTTGGCACCATGCCTGTGTGGCCAGCAGTAATCCCACATTTCCTAAAGGGAGGCAGGAGGGGTCTCTCCTGCCTTTGAAGGAGAAGGAGGCTTCTGGGTTTCTGCTGCAGCTTCTTCCATCTAGGGGAGCACTGGCGAGTCAGTGGTCAGAGAAAAGATGATTTGTGACAAAGTGTATCCATGATCCTGTTTCTGTGTCCCCAGCATTTAAACTGACTGTCAAGTCTGTGGGCAGGAGGGAGTTTTTTCTTGATCAGGTAGACAGCACCCGTTGGCATTTGCTACCTTTCTCTTTGGAGCTGACAACTTCTGATAGTTGTGTGAGGCACTGGTGCAAACCACAGCCTGCCACTGCTGGGACTTTGGAGAGAGTCTTGGCCCTCTTCTCTTTTTGTGGTGCATCATGTTTGCGGTATTTGGTCTTTGCTACAGCTCTGAAGTGCGGTGAGAGGGCTGGTAGGGACTTCGCGGCCCACGGCACACAGAATAGATGTTTTGCAGGTTCCTCTGGACTGAAGTTCCATTTGCTTGTCTTTGCAGGCAACTGTACAGGCTGACTGTCCCACTTCTGAGTCCCTCTGTTACTGTGGTAACTCCTTCGGTGTGTCATTGATGTGATTCTGATTTGATTGTTGCATAAATTTATTTATTGTTCAAGTCAATATTGTTAAACACCACTTGATTTTCAGGGGAGAGATAGGCATACTTGAGTTCAGTTTTATTTTTGTTACCAAAATGTCAAAATCTGAGACCAAGCCATACCTCCTTAAACAAGCAACATATGTCCAGCACCTGGGACAAACTTCAGACGATCAACCTCAAACAATAGAACAGTTTTCCTGAAATTAACCTCTGGTTCTTAGACCCATAGCCATGAAAACACCCATTCCCTCCACTCAGAATGTAAAATATGAGCTCCAGGACAAATGATAATAAATGAGTCCAAATGTATTCTCTCCTCCAGGAAATGATTTAATAAGTAAGGCTGCCCCATCAGATGCTTCTCCGGGGAATGTGATGTAAGTGTAAGTGAAGTACTATCACAATAACTGTGTGTGCATATTCCTACCAGCTCTATTAGCTGGGGAAATGTAAGTTGGGGTCAAGATGACTGTACCCTTAGGCTGACATTACATGTAGTTTTGGCAGGAAGAGCTGTTTTGAGTACCTTGATCTCTCTGTAGATGTTAAAACAATCCTGCTGGTGGTTGAGGACCTGTCCTGTTACCTATCGCTGCCTCTGCTGCTTGCTGCAAAAGGATTATACAGAGATTCAGTCAGAGACAGGAAGATAGAGAGTACGGGAAGGGAAGCAACTCATAACCTGCTGTGATTATTGACTATGGGAGAAGCACCCAGGGTAAAAAATCAGCCCAGAAGGACAGAATAAGTAATGGTACTGTGTATTTGTGAACATTTTTCTCCCTTTCCAGAAGCTGAATATCTTTGGGAAACTCCTGAGTGACAGAGGTGAGTGAAACTGCCAGTGGGTGGTGCATGGGCATCTCTAATGCTTGCAAATCGAGCAGAGCACTGCCCTTGCCCGTCACATGTATTCTATTTATGCCACAGTAGAGGGAGCGTTGGCAAAGTATCTTAGAGGAGCAACCTTTTGTTATACCTACAGCTGCTACCTTCCCTGTTAGTGCAACTGACACAAAAATAATCACAATAATAAGGATCATGCAGTTAATTGATTCACCATCTTGTCATCACTGCAGCCAATTCGGCCATAGCTTGGTTACTGCATCTTGTGTTCCTGTGATTTCTTACAACGAAAGAACTACCTGAAATATCTCAGGACGTTTAAGTTTTGTTCACCTGACTGCTTCTCTCAACAGCTCACTCCACTCTGGCCTTTTTTCCATGTCTGCTAGAAGGTCGTATCAAGATGTTGATTTTTCTTGTGCTGTTCTCCATGCTCAGCACTGAGGAACTATATTTGAAATCAGTGAGTGAGCTGTGTGTTAAGAAATAGCTCTGGCACTAAAATGTTTAAAATTACTCTTTGTTTCTCTGACTTCTCTCCTAATTTGGATTATCCAAATCTAGATTCCCCCCGGACTTGCCCACAACATAGAATACTAAGGAAATATTGTTTTGTTTTGGTTGTTTTTTGACGTCCATATTTCTCACATTTCCAGTTCCAATTTCAAACTGGGTCTGAACTCCTCTACTAACATTACTCTGGCTGTTATTCTGGGGATCTGAGAGAGGGGATAAAAAATAAACAAAGTGCAAGTAATGCATTTCTTGCCACAGGTTCTCCTAGACGAGTTGGTAAAAAGTTACTGACATTTGTCTCTTTTCAGGTTAAATAGAGGGATTAAACAAAGGGTATTACTAACTATTAAAAAATGAATGCCTAAATTTAGACTCCTAGTTTTGTATTTTGAACCCCTCAATAAGGGCTTGATCTTATGCCCTTTGAAGCCAATGCTAAAGCTTCCACTGAATTCAATCTACAAGATGAAGTTCTAAATTATGGTCAGGTTCTTAAAAGTTCTCAGCGTCCCACAGCTCCAAAAAGTCATCACCCAGCCTCTTTGCAAATCATGCGTCTTCCCTTAAGTGCCTAAACACAGAGCTTACGCTTTTAGATATTCCATATTTAAAATCCTGCCCGTTGATGCTGTCTTTCTTTCTGTCTCAGGGGCCATGGGCATGGGAAAGACAACAAGGCTAATAAAGAAGTGTAGCTAGGACAGAGATTGATTTGCTTTTTTGGTAAGCAGCGCTTATCATGAACACTGCAGATTCTATAGCAATGTCAGTATTTATTATGGTGTAACGTTAACATGGAAGGCACATGAATGTCCTTGCTGGTGCCAGAATTCAGCAAGTACATGATCATTTGCACAAACTTAACATATATTGCTCTCCTAGTAACAGGATGTTGGCAGGTGGAAAGATCACAGGATCCAGATGAAACATAAAACGAGATGAGCAATCCTGTAGTGGTAATTTTAGAAGCTGGGTTCTGTACATTATTTACAGTACATTGTGGCTTTAAGATTATAAGGCTGCCCCTTGCCACTCGTGGATTAAATCTTTTCTGTGAGGTTTCTGTGGGGGACTTAAAGCAGTGCAGCAATTGGAGGGATTTTGTGCATCCAGAGGAGTGTTAGAATTGCAAGTTATTCACGGTAGAGCTACCATCATTCATAAAATGCTTACCTAGCAGGAGAAAAAAAGGCACCTAGGACCTTCCACCAAATAAAAAGTACTGAGTGAGTTATCTGCTTGCTGCTGGTCTGAAGTACAGAGGCCTGGCATAAAGAGGGAGCTGTTCACAGTGAACTGGGACAGAGTCAGAAGCAGTTTCTGCCTCCAGGAACTTTAATTTAGCTTTACCTTCTGTTAATGAAATATCCCCTCTTTTTCCTGGGGGAGGTTGAAGTCTCCCTGTTTCTTGGAAGACATTTTTGGCAATTGCATTCTGAACATGGGAAACTCCAATTATTTTGGATGGGTAATTATTTCCTCAGAAACCCTCTGCAACAATTTGTTAAAAAACTACAGAGAAAGCAAAGGAGAAGGGATTATTTTGCAATATTTGAACAACACCCACCACTCCTCTGTAGAAATGTAATCCCTGAGTGGAAAGGGATTATATCCTCCTCCAGGCTTTTGACTGGGCTAGATTTCTCCCCTTGCCCAGACGGAAGGCTGTGGGCACAAGGGGTGTGGGGTGTGACTCTACATCTGGGGCAGCAGAGGGGCTGGATAGGAGCTGCTCCTTGCTCAGGCAGACCTGTCACTCATCTCCCAGTCTTCCTAGGGATTAGTGTGACTAGGGTGACATCCTCGCATACTGCGCCAAGGGGTGAGAAAAAAATCTTTAAAAATTAAACAAAGGGAAGAACAGGTCTAAGATCTACTGAAAGCAAAGATTTTTATTTTGGGGGGTTTTGTTTCATGTATTTCTCTCAGCCAGCAGGTGCCTCTATAGAGCCAATGCTTTGCCTGTATCAGTAGGAGCCTGGGGCACAGCACTGGAATACCTGCTTTTGAATGATAATACAGCCTTTTCTTTCTTCGGTGTCTTTTTCTCCTTCCCCTTCCTCCAGTCCATAGTAAGCCCCAGGATATGCCAGTCTGGACTTCCACTCTATCCGCCACCTAAAGTCCTTGGAGGACGATAGCAGGAGAAAAATTTATATATGTTGACACACACATATTGTTACTATGTATGCCGTATGAGGAAATTTTGTGAGTGACAGGAGCAAAGGAGCTTGGTTGGGGAATACCTGCGCTAAACCCAGCGAGCAAAACTGCCTCTTTGCCCTCCAAATACCTTCCCAGAAAGCAGAGTGGCGTTCGTGTGGCAAAACCTTCCCCCCTTTCAGTACGACACCCTTCTGTACACCAGGGCATCACACAGCCAGCATAGGCAGGCCTCTGACATAAGGGGGGATGGCACTGGGTTAAGAGAAATAAAACCCAGATGAGAATAATCCCCCCTTCAGCCCTTTAACACATAGGTGCTAAGACATCACGGTATCCGAAAAACCAAGCCCGGGGGGGAGGAGGGGGGGTAGCTGATTGGCTGTGACTACAATTTGTCCCCCGCTGCTCCCTCTCCCCAAATGGCTCTGCTGGACTTTGGAGTAATTCCCACGGGCAAGGTGAATTTTGACCCGAACATGCATCCACCGGCAGGGCAGAAAGGGTGGAGGAAGCAGGGCCCGTGGGGCAGCCGCCGTGGGAAGGCAGGGCAGGGAGGCTGCGGTCCCCCGTGGGGCGACGGCGGAGGGCGGCGGAGGGGGGCAACGCACCCCTCTACCTCCGTGGCCTTTTCTCCCAGCTCAGAGATGGGAGGGGAGAGGGAGGGGAATAGGCAGGGAGGGGTGGGACTTCGCCGGAGCGTCTCTCCCCGCGGCGGAGCCGAGCAGTTGCAGAGCGCCGGCGACCGGGCGGTGGGGAGGGCGCTGCGCGGAGCCGCCGCTGGAGTGCGCGGAGCGGGGCTGCCGCCGCGCCGGGGGCGAGGAGTGCACCGCGCGCCGGCGGGGGACAGCGCGCCGCGGGAGCAGCCCTCCCCGGGCACCGGGACCTGCTGTTGGCTTGCCGCCTTGCTTTACCCTCTCGTTTAATTTATTTTCCCCCACTTATACTTTGATCCGCTGGGATTTTGTTTCCTCCCTTTCCTACAGAGCCTTCTCACGCCCCAGTTCCCTCCCTCTCTAGCCAGTTTGGATTTTTTTCTTCCTTTTTTTTTTTTTTTTCCCCCATATATTACTATTCTGATTTTTTTTTTTTTTAAGCGGTGGAAAAAGTGAGGGAGAGAGAGACAGAAACAGAGAGGACAGGAGGAAAACGCTCTGTTCGTCCCCTCCGCCACCACCACCCCGACTTGTGGAGAGGGGTCGGGCCGAGCGGCAGTGGGATCAGCCCCTTTCCCCTGGGGAGGCGACCCCGGCTCGGGGAGCCGCCGGAGATAGCCGCCGCGAAGAGGGGGCTCAGGAAAAGAGATGCATTGAAAGTTTCCGCGCAAACTTTGGCGTCAGTGCGCGAAACCGAGCGAGCGAGGCGCGGGTGCCTGCCTGCCCCGACGCGGGGAGAGCGGCCGCGGACGGGCGCCGCTGTGGAGCTCGGACTGCCCGGCGGCGGGGGCCGGGCGTCGGCGGGGCGGCCGCG